>NW_026874012.1:0-153391 GCF_032173495.1 Musca vetustissima | reverse complement strand
AATTTTTATCGGTATCTCAACATTTACCCCTCTTCCATAACAGGCGTGGATTTATTACAGAATATTTTTTGAAAGGTCCATAACAGGCGTAGAATTATTAAAGAATATTTTTTCAAAGGTCCATAACAGGCGTGGATTTATTAAAGAATATTTTTTCAAAGGTCCATAACAGGCGTGGATTTATTAAAGAATATTTTTTCAAAGGTCCATAACAGGCGTGGATTTATTAATGAATATTTTTCAAGGGCCAACTGAGTCGTGGATTTATTAAAGAATATTTTTTCAAAGGTCCATAACAGGCGTGGATTTATTAAAGAATATTTTGTTCAAAGGTCCCACAAAACCAACAATTTTTATCGGTATCTCAACATTTACCCCTCTTCCCCGATTTGTTTTTCTCTTTCTAGGAACGCCCTTATGTCCTGTACACCCACAAATTATATGCTGATGGTTTGGGTTCGAATAAGCCTGTGGTGTTAACCAGCTGGCTTAGGGGTGGTCTCACCCGCCCTCACATTAATCTCTATCCAAAGAAGTTTGAAAATGGCTTTGCTGGACATCGTTTTCAGGTCATGGCTGTCAATCAACCTCCATATATTTTTCGCATTAAAACATTGGATTTCACGGGTGTAACCCAGGTCCATTGGGATGGCATTGAATATCGTCTACTACAAATGATGGGACAAAAATTAAATTTCTCCATTGATATTTTGGACAACACATATGGGGGGAGAAATGAGAGGTAGAGGGAAAAAGGCCCTTTGATACCAATATAAATATTTTATTTATTTTTCCAGACCCCTAGAACTCCTCGAATACAGTGTGGCTGAACGTTTAGTGGACATCGGTATGGCCGGCATGTACGTGTCAACGGATAAGCTAGAAAATGTTGATTTCTCTGTGGGTCACTCGAAGGATTGTGCCGCCTTTATAACATTGGCCTCAAAGGCCCTACCTAAGTACTTGGGAGATTTAATCGTTTTATAACAAAAAAGCCATTATAATTGAGTTTCCTTTTTACAGATATCGTGCCATAATGGGTCCGTTTCAATGGCCCGTTTGGGTGGCTCTTATTTGTATCTATTTGGGCGCCATCTTCCCCATCGTTTTCACAGATCGTTTAACGTTGAGCCACTTACTTGGTAATTGGGGTGAAATTGAGAATATGTTTTGGTATGTTTTCGGAATGTTTACGAATTCGTTAACATTTTCGGGAAAATACTCATGGGCCAATACACAAAAAGTCTCGACGAGGATATTAATTGGATCCTATTGGATATTTACGATAATTATTACGGCATGCTATACGGGTTCGATTATTGCCTTTGTTACCCTGCCCGCTTTTCCTGATACTGTGGATTCGGTAATGGATCTATTGGGGTTGTTCTTTAGAGTGGGAACGATTGGTAAGGGGTTTTGAGATATATATTTTATTCAATATTAACATTTCTATTCGCAGATAATGGTGGCTGGGAGTCTTGGTTTCAAAATTCCTCACATGAACCCACGGCCCGTTTATTCCAAAAAATGGAATATGTCTCCTCTGTGGAAGAGGGTATTGGCAATGTTACTCAGAGCTTCTTTTGGAATTATGCCTTTCTTGGATGCCTTGGTTGGCCCTTTGAAAAATTTTCTTTAATAAATCCACGCCTCAGTTGGCCCTTGAAAAATTTTCTTTAATAAATGCCCCTGAAAAATTTTCTTTAATAAATCCACGCCTCAGTTGGCCCTTGAAAAATTTTCTTTAATAAATCCACGCCTCAGTTGGCCCTTGAAAAATTTTCTTTAATAAATCCACGCCTCAGTTGGCCCTTGAATAATTTTCTTTAATAAATCCACGCCTCAGTTGGCCCTTGAAAAATTTTCTTTAATAAATCCACGCCTCAGTTGGCCCTGGAAAAATTTTCTTTAATAAATCCACGCCTCAGTTGGCCCTCGAAAAAAAAATTTTCTTTAATAAATCCACGCATCAGTTGGCCCTTGAAAAATATTCTTTAATAAATCCACGCCTCAGTTGGCCCTTGAAAAATATTCTTTAATATTCTTTAATAAAAATTTTCTTTAATAAATCCACGCCTTGGTGGATCCTGAATAATTTTCTTTAATAAATCCACGCCTTGGTGGATCCTGAATAATTTTCTTTAATAAATCCACGCCTTGGTGGATCCTGAATAATTTTCTTTAATAAATCCACGCCTTGGTGGATCCTGAATAATTTTCTTTAATAAATCCACGCCTTGGTGGATCCTGAATAATTTTCTTTAATAAATCCACGCCTTGGTGGATCCTGAATAATTTTCTTTAATAAATCCACGCCTTGGTGGATCCTGAATAATTTTCTTTAATAAATCCACGCCTTGGTGGATCCTGAATAATTTTCTTTAATAAATCCACGCCTTGGTGGATCCTGAATAATTTTCTTTAATAAATCCACGCCTTGGTGGATCCTGAATAATTTTCTTTAATAAATCCACGCCTTGGTGGATCCTGAATAATTTTCTTTAATAAATCCACGCCTTGGTGGATCCTGAATAATTTTCTTTAATAAATCCACGCCTTGGTGGATCCTGAATAATTTTCTTTAATAAATCTTTAATAGGATCCACCAAGGGATCCTGAATAATTTTCTTTAATAAATCCACGCCTCAGTTGGCCCTTGAAAAATTTTCTTTAATAAATCCACGCCTCAGTTGGCCCTTGAAAAATATTCTTTAATAAATCCACGCCTCAGTTGGCCCTTGAAAAATTTTCTTTAATAAATCCACGCCTCAGTTGGTCCTTGAATAATTTTCTTTAATAAATCCACGCCTCAGTTGGCCCTTGAATAATTTTCTTTAATAAATCCACGCCTCAGTTGGCCCTTGAAAAATTTTCTTTAATAAATCCACGCCTCAGTTGGCCATTGAAAAATTTTCTTTAATAAATCCACGCCTCAGTTGGCCCTTGAAAATTTTTCTTTAATAAATCCACGCCTCTGTTGGCCCTTGAAAAATTTTCTTTAATAAATCCACGCCTCAGTTGGCCCTTGAAAAATTTTCTTTAATAAATCCACGCCTCAGTTGGCCCTTGAAAAATTTTCTTTAATAAATCCACGCCTCAGTTGGCCATTGAAAAATTTTCTTTAATAAATCCACGCCTTGTTGGATCCTTGAAAACAAAGTCTTTAATAAATCCACGCCTTGTTGGATCCTTGACAAATATTCTTTAATAAATCCACGCCTCTGTTGGCACTTGAAAAATTTTCTTTAATAAA
Source organism: Musca vetustissima (assembly GCF_032173495.1). Taxonomy (NCBI): domain Eukaryota; kingdom Metazoa; phylum Arthropoda; class Insecta; order Diptera; family Muscidae; genus Musca; species Musca vetustissima. The sequence continues at coordinate 150,138 of NW_026874012.1, read as the reverse complement.
TCCACGCCTCAGTTGGCCCTTTAAAAATTTTCTTTAATAAATCCACGCCTCAGTTGGCCCTTGAAAAATTTTCTTTAATAAATCCACGCCTCAGTTGGCCCTTGAAAAATTTTCTTTAATAAATCCACGCCTCAAATCCACGCCTCAGTTGGCCCTGAAAAATTTTCTTTAATAAATCCACGCCTCAGTTGGCCCTTGAAAAATTTTCTTTAATAAATCCACGCCTTCCCTGGACTGTTTTGGACATTGTTTATTTTTCTTTAATAAATCCACTCAACATTTGGCCCTTTAATAATTTTCTTTAATAAATCCACGCCTTGTTGGATCCTTGAAAATAATTTTCTTTAATAAATCCACGCCTTTTTTTTTCTTTAATAAATCCACGCCTTGGTGGATCCTTTAATAATTGTGGGTGGCATAACAAATAAATGCCGTCAGATAATAAAACGTTCACGGCAATCCATATCATCGGGTTGGTCATCTAGGCGGGAAAGTATTGTGGCAATACCAGGTCAAGATATGAAGAGGAAAGGTCATCCGCATAAATCGCGAGAAAAGAAAAGCTTTGGTTGGAGGCAATTGAATTTGACAAAAACCACACTGAAAGAACTATACGGAGATAATCATGAAGAGCTACAGAAGGGGTATAAATTTAAAGGTGGTACAACCCTTAATAAAAATTCTTATCACAATATGGAATCGGAAAGTAACTCAGATGATGCCTTGTCCCTTAAATCGACAGTAAATGAATTTATCAACAATGAACGGTCGAATCACAGCAAAACCGATATTATTGAACAAGTTGTGGATAGATTTCTGAAAGAAGAATTGGAAAATACATTGAAAAACTTTGATCAAACTTTGGCCACCTATCAGGAAGATGAAGAGGATAACAGTAATGGAGAAAATGATGACTATATAAGATCCCCAGAAAATAATGAAGAAATATTTGGTAGTTTTGTCACATCATTTCTAGATGAAAATGCAAAAATTCTAGATAATTTACAATTGTTTAAGGAACATCAAGAAAATAATGAAATACCCCCGGAGAAAGAGAAAAACCACACATTAAAATGAAATACATTTTTTTCACAATTTATTAAAAAAAAAAAAACAAAATTTGGAAAACAATTTACAAATTATAAATAAATAATTTTAATCCATGTTGTTGTATCGATGTTTCAATAATGCTTTGTTTGATTTTGACTTAGTTTATTTTTTTTTAATTTTTGGCTAATTTATAAAATTAACACAGTGCACAAGTATGTTTGCTTTACTTAATGATAGCTTAGTTTTAAAATAAGTGGATAATGGAAGTGGGATTGGTTTTATTTGGACAAGGTGATTTCAAATGTCTAATTGTGCTATTCTAAATGTACATGTATATATATATATGGTCTAAATAAATTATAATTCATCTTTAAGATGAGGAGCTTCGATTTGGGTATATGTATCATCGTCCTCCTCCTCATCATCATTGTGGCTATCGTCTTCATCATCTAAAAAAATAAAAATTAAAAAATAAAATAGAAATTAGAACAGGAAATAAAAATTAAAGCAGTAAAATAAAATAAATATATAAATAAAAATTATAAAACAAACAAAAATAATAAAAATGAAAATTAAATAGTAGAAACAAAAAAATAATGTAATTAATTAAAAATAATAATTTGAAAAAAAGAAGAATTATAAAAAATGACAAGATGCAAAATGAAAATTTCCTATATTAAAGTATTATCTATAGATATCCAAAATATATCCGCAGTCTTTCTGTAGAGTAATTTTTCAAAGGTTTGCTATAGACGACAGGAGACTTTCTAGAGGTATTTTATGGACAAAAGATTCCCAAATTTATTTTCTAGACAAAAACAAAACAGCTAGAGGCCTTCTACAGATAGAAGACCTTCCAAACACATTCAATGGACAAATGATCTAAAAGAGATCATCAAGAGTTCTTGTTATGGGAGAATGCCGACAAGGGTCTTTCCGAGTTATACATTTTGTTTCCCATAGACCTAAGAACTTCTCCTGCAAAACTTCCAATATCATCAAAAGATAGAAACGCTTCCAAGGCAGATAATATTCATAGAAGACCCTCCAAAGCAATTTTAGAGAATTAACACCTTCCAAGAGTTATCTGAAGACAAAACGAGTTCTAGGGGCATTTAAAAGACCGAAGACTTTACAAAGAACACTTCTAAAAACAGATGACACGACGACAGAGGGCATGTAAAGGCAGAGGACGTCCTAGATCTGAAGACAAACGTCATTCCTAGTGACTTTAAAAACTCAGAAGACCTTCCTAAGATCTTACGCATGGAATGGAAGTGCACTAAAGCTTTCTATAGACTAAATATAACCTCAAATAAAGATTTTCTATAGATAGACCAACTGAACACCTTTCAACGTATTCTAAAGACAAAATGTGTTATAGGGGTATTTTAAAGGCCGAAGGCTTTACAAAGAAAAAAATGAAAGCAGAAGACAAGTTGACTTCAAAAGGTAGAGACAATCTAAAGACAGAAGTCCTTTCTGGTGACTTCAAAAGCCAAAATACCTTCCCGAGATCTTATGTAGATGGAAACACACAAAAAATGTCTGCTTCAAACTTTCTACATTCTAAATGTGACCTCTAAAGGGACAGGTGATCCTCCAGAGGTCTTCAAAATACAATTCATTACGCTATGCCAAATTTCGTGCAAATAGCAAGATATTAAATCGGACGAAAATATATATATATATATATATATATCTAAATATGAACCGATTTTCAGGAAACTTACAACACATCATTATAGACCTAATTGAGTGCACTATACAACGTCAGTTTGTGAACTTCTACTCCTTCTCATAACGACTTTAACGACATTAGAGTAGAGTTTCTTAGTAGCGAATCCTGGACAAATGGCTCTCCTACCTCTGGCCGATCTGTCGATATTTACAGACGGTCGAAAATGGAGGATGGTACTGATCCAGGTGTTTACGATAGTGCAAAGAACTAGCCATCTACAACTCTTATAAACATAACGATCTTTGTATCGTTTTTCAGGCAGAAATCCTGGTAATCACGAAAACGGCTGAGATAGTCAAAACACTTACTGCCGACAACATAGGACCGGTGACTATATATGTCGATAGCCAGGCGACCCTTAAGGTACTTAAATCGTGTACTATTAGCTCAAAAGAGGTTCGTGAGTGCAAGGATGCACGTGATATACGACAAATAGTTAAATAATGTTGGGTTCCAGTAGGCCTATTCTGTAACTTTTAACAACATTCGATATTGATCACGATGGTTGTTACTACCAACCGTGCATCCCTAACCTAACCTAGAGGGTCATCTATGGATAGAACACCTACAATGACAAAAAACTGATTTTACTACAGAAGGTCATTGAGTTCTTTTATAGACATAAACGAGAGAGAAAGACAAGAAAATATGACATTCAAAATATCTAAAACCAATGGGAGCTACTAGGAGAAAATTCATAAAACCTTGAACAAAAAAATGATTTGAATTCTCAAACTACCTAATATTGGGACAACCGTTATATGATGGGCTGTACCAAAGCGGGAATCGATATTGATAATTTTCGGTAGTGAGATTAGAAAGCCAATGAGAATACAAAATACCAATTTGGTTAAAAAAATTTCAAAAATTCCGACATGGGTCAATTTAAATAATTTTCAGTGTCAATTTTAATAATAGTTGGATGTATGAAGCTACCCTCAAACTTGGGTCAATATTGATAATTTTTCTATAAAAATTTAAAATACTAAATTACAGTCAATTTGGTTAAATAACGTGTCCAAACTCCCCAAAATAATTCTTATTGGGAGGTGCTTTTATATGGGTGCTACCCGAAAAAGTGAACCGGTATTGATATTTTTTAATGTGGAGATTTGATACCCAAAATGAACCCAATGTACCAAATTATAGCGAATACGTTCGAAAACGATCTAAAAAAACCAATATACCGAACATTTGGGGCGCCGTTATGTTTTAAAATGGACCGATATAGCCCATTATAGAGCTTGGCCTACCTGCAGGTCAAGCCAAATGTTGACGATGTATCTCAATTCATTGGGGACTAGAGAGATTACAACATGTGTAAAATGTCATAGAATTTTGACGCTGATCAATAGTGTATAGGGTCGGTAATGGTTCATTCTTTAGTTACAAAAAGTAAAACAAACTTAATATACCCTCCCTCCATACTATGGTGGAGAGTATAACCAAAAAAAGCCTTGAGGTCTTTTTAAAAGAAAGTCCTTGATATATTCCATATACACCAAACTGAAAGCTGATAACAAGCGGTATATTTTCTTTAGCGAAGGGAACCATAGCGTTTCCCAACACATTTGTATAAACAATTCGATCCATTATTTCACAAAACTCGTAAAAATATCGAACTCCATAAAAAGTAAAACAGCCTAACACCATTATTGACCTCCATGCTTCTTTTCATTTTTCGACTTAAACTTTAATTTCATCACTGAGTTGGATTCCAATTAATACGAGATTTGCAGCCTTCTTCCGTGCTGAACTGTCACTACTGATATAATTGCATAAAATGAGCATATAATTGGAGAAATCACAGGTTTATTTATGGAATATTTCTCCGAAATTATTTTCTGTGATAATTTTTTTCACAATCACTGGTAATTAGTCCTTATCCATAATTTATATCATAATGAGTTTTGCATTAACGCTTTTGTTTTATTAAAGCGAATAAAGTATCCGATTTAAAAACTTAAAAAACCAACATGATATCTCTATTTCTGAAAAAGTTATGCTGCATTTATTAACCTTGCAATTTTAGTTGCTTTAGTTTTGACCACCAGTGTATATCTATTCCTAGAGGTCTTTGAAGGACGTAGAACTACTTTTCTCGAATAGGCAGCAGAAGACCTTCAAGCGGTATTCTTTAGCTATAAAAATGATTTACTCAAGGAACTCTACAGACAGAATCATGGATGTGTTTAATAAACATAAGATCTAGCAGTCATATATACCTATAACTCCCGTATGGTGCAAAACCTTCAACTGGTATTCTTCAGCAAAACCTTCAACTGGTATTATCCTATAAAAAGGAACTGTTATACAGACAGAACAGAGTATAGACGTATTTTATAGACAGAAAATCTAAAAGCCTTTTTATAATTATACACCTCCTTTACAGACAGACAAGTTTGGACTATTTTATAGACAGAAAATCTCGAAATAAAATATTTAATATTGAAATAAAAATGATATGAATGATGGAAAATTATAAAGTCTCAACATATAATCTAATAATAGCAGGCAATTGTTATATTTGTTAGTTCAATCATTAAAAAAAAAACAAAAACTAAAAAATACAAAATTAAAAAAAATAAAATTAAATGTAAACTATTCTAACTTTAAGAATTATTGATTTAAAAAATATTACTCACACTAAAAAAGGCGAAGTTATATCGCTGCCAATATATATTACGTTTATGAATTATATAAGGAACTTATAATACTGAAAAAATGCGAAAACCACAAAACGTGTCTAAAATTGTTGCAAAGGAATACCATTGATGTGTTTTTTTTTCTCATATAAAAAAGGCATTCCAAAATTGCTATTAGTTTTTGTTGTTTGTGCTCTCATTTATTCACAGAATAAATGCTGATGAACGTTTGTTGTTGTTTTGTTTCATTTTACCCAAAATTGTTTAGCAAAATTTATAAAAGAACCAAATAAATAAATTATAATGCTTAATTGTAGTTTAAAAAACATTTGTCTTTATGCGCAAAACCAATTGGATACGATGGAATGGATGTTGTTACTATTATTCCCTTTGCTTTCTTCATTTCCATTATCATCATCATTGTCTGCTTGCTTACAATGATTTCATTAGCATTTCTTCCAATTGTTTTGTATCGATTTGTGGCTTATTGGCACCGGCCGGAGCTGAACTAAGCCAATATTCCGATGCGGCTATATAAATGGCAACAGCTGCACCAACAATATAAGCGATATGCGTTGAACTTTGGAATATAACACAGGTGGCGACACACAGGCCGAAATATGTTAGAAAACGTGTTATGTTGACATATTGATCACGTTTCTCATTCGAATCATCTGTGTGTGTCATGTTTATCCAACAAAATGTTAGCGTTTGTTTTATGTGAAAAAATATAAATACAAAAAAATACATTGAACTCAGCCAGAGGAAACTTTTTTTTGTAATTTTCTCAATTACTTACCAGTACACTTTCCATCCTTTAGTGTAAAACCGGAGGCACATTTTTTACACATATCCGGACCATCACCATCGCATCCCTCACATGAACGATCACATTCTAAACATGAATATGTTCCCTCATTGTTGACACAAAATTGATTGGGACGACAGGTTCTTGGATTGTCGAGACATTCATTGATATCCTGGCAACCATTTGTGGCATCCCATCGCCAGCCTTCATTGCATTTTGTACAAGCTGGAAGAAGTAATGAGAAAAAAATAAAATGATTAAAAAATCTCTAAATCAGAGGTTTATGGTTTTTTAAGGACGGAGTATCTTCCCAAGGTCTCATAACACAAAATACTTTAAACAGTTTTTTCTATGAATAGAAGACTTGCTGGGCCCTCCAGCAAGTCTTCTATTCCAAAAAGCCTGGTTTTACTTCAGAGATCTTCTGTAGTAGGGAAGAAGGGAATACATAAAAGTCTTCTCAAGACAGATGATCCTCTAAGACAAAAGAAAGTTTATGAACAAACAATCTGTCAGAGGAGAAGAGAGGAACTAGAAGTCTTCTAGAAATCTTTCAAAGTCCTAGAGGATCTTCTTTTATGGGTATAGTATCCTCTAATTCTTCTAAAGAAAGAAGTAGTTCCAGAAGTTCCGTTTACATACAATCAGGCGAAACTATATATGAGAGCTATATCTAAATCTTGACCGATTTTTACGAAACTTTGCAGACATCATTCTAAGTTCAATTCAGTACGTTATACCAAATTTCATATAGGGACTTTGGTGCACCTTTAACATTAAATCGGATGAAAATACATATGGCAGTTATATCTAAATCTGGACTGATTTTCACGAAACTTGACACATATCATTATAGGCTCAATTCAGTACGCTATGTCAAACTTCGTGCAAATCGAAAGATATATAGGGACTTTGATGCACCTTACGCATTAAATCGGACGAAAATATTTATGGGAGCTATATCTAAATCTGGATCGATTTTCATGAAACTTGGTAGACACCACTCTAGGCTCAATTCAGTACGTTATGCCAAAATTTCGAGCAAATCGTTAGGTTAGGTTGAGGATACTAGCGTGACCATAGTTCAGCGATTTCCAGGCATCCGTTTGTCCGGAGGCCCAGGGCACAGCTGGCAGCCTCGAATTTAATCAGAATGTCCAGAGGTTGTATCGATGCCGATCGCTGTACTGAATTTAATTTTGTCAGCAGTATCTTTTTGTTGAAGAATGGGTAGATCGACCGTCACATACAGCCAGTGTATGATCTCTGGTCTTAGTCCTCACCTCTTACATATGGAGTTCCTTCATGAGTAGAGTGTTATTAGTCCTTTCTTAGAGCGTTCCTCAACATTCTTATTTCACGTTAATTTGCGGTCAAGGATTGTACCAAGGTATTTTGCTTCTTCAGAAAGGGTTAGGGTCATTCCTCCCAAAGATGGCAAGCGGAAACTAGGAATCTTACGTTTCATAGTGAAGACCACCAATTCTGTCTTAGTGGGGTTTACAACAATAGCCTTGGCGTGTGCCCAGAGTTGAAAGGGCACCCTCCAAAATATCTGAAATTGTCATTATTGTCATTGTCTGCAACAACCAGCAAGACTACATCATCGGCACAACCTTTATTTTAAGATGAACGAATTTCAGCAGTATCTCATTTATCACCAGAAGTCACAGAAGGGGAGATATTACTCCCCCCTGTAGTGTGCCTCAGTTGACAGATTTCCTCAAGGAACTCACTCCTAAGGATGAGTTGATAATTCTGCTTTCCAGCATTCTATCAATCGAGTCCGTTAGAAGTGAGGGGATAACTGAGCTTACTAGAGCAGAATGGATGGCCTCTAGCTTCACATTGTTATGCCATTCTTTTCAAAGTTCTATAGCCCTATTCTTAGTTATCCAGAATCAACTAAATGGGCCAAAGTATCCAAGTACATGCTCAATTACTCCAGTGTGTAGATATCACTTAATAAAACCTCATGTTATTGAATAAAAATGAATATAAAGGGTCATTCACATAGAAACTTTTTTAAAGGTCTTTCACACAGTACTTTAAAAGATTCACCATATCCTACATATGTCATATATATTTTTTTTATTTACAAACCACCTCCCTTTCCATTTAATCTTTCTTCACACACTCACCTTTTGGTCCAGCACCCTTACATCCACCATCCTGGGTGCACGATTTATGGCAAGCCGAACATAACAACTTCTTTTCATCTCGGAATGCTTCATAAAAACCATTGGCACATTGATTACAATCATCACCCGCATAGCCAGCATCACAATTACATTTGCCGTTACCTTTGCGGGTACCGTCACCTTTACATTTACCATTTCCATGGCAATCAGTACATTGTTTACATTCAGCACCGAAATGACCCTCGGGACAACAAACTTTCAACTGTTCAATGCACAACCATTTATGGACATCTGGTTCCTCCGTCTGTTTATGGGTAAACCATTCTTCCAACAAATGTTCATGATCATTGGCCAAATTGTGACATTGAGTTTGACCTCGTCTTACTTCACGGCATAGGTTTTCTTGGATTTCCACCAAACGCACTTCACTTGTTTTATATGAACGTAATTTCTCCTCCTCCCAGGCAGCATCACCACCAGCATGTTTACCACGACTGAAAGGAATAGAAACAAAATTGGGATTAATAATCCACATTCATGAAAAACTTTTCCATGGAATCTTTTTAATGAAACCTCACCTGGTATTATCCATTCCCAATTTGAATGAAGCTGCCAAAGTTGTACAGGCCTTACATGGTGGCAAATTGGTGGCCTTCTCTTTCTGCTCCTTGGGATTCAAAGGATCATCAGCTTGAATAATCACAACAGCTGTGCTCAATGCGTATAGCAAAATTGTGATAATTTCCGGAAGACTTTTCATGTTCGCGCAAATGTTCAAATGACGTTTGCTTGCGTGTTATGTTGTCCGTCGGTAGGTTCTACTTTAATTTATCTTTTCTTCGTTTTTAATTGATAATCTCTTTGGAAGTGAAGAGGGTTTACGTGGTTTTTTTGCGTGCAGTTGGTTTTTTTTCTATTTTGTTCTCCAGAGTTCAAAGCCAATGAATGTGGTTGCTGACGACGTTGGTTTTTTGCAAATGTTGTAAACGGCGAATGCTAAAGGGGTAGCATTTAGCCGGTATTTTAGGGGATGTAATGGCGAAATTGTTGTTGTTTATAAAAATTAGTTATTTAAATATTTTTTATAAATATTGAATAAACAATTTAAGACGAATATTTACTTGAATACACAGTAATCGTAAAATATATTAGTTTGTTTACGAATTTCAATGTGTAGCAAAACGGAGAAACAAATGAAGTGTTGCCACATTGAAATGTTTATTATCAGCAAATCTTAAGGCCTCTTTAAACTACATGGAGAACTTTATAAAAACAACCCTATTTTCAGATATTTGTAATACGAGGGTGGGCACTAGGGTATAATTATTACCTGGTAGGGCATAGCTACCACTTTTAACCGCTAAATACGGTACCAAAATGTTTCCATTAAAAAAGTATTGGTCCACTTTTTCTAATAGTACCCATATAACGGTACACCCCAACCTAATTCGCTGTAATTTGGCATTTTATAGTTGTTTTTGGTAACATATCTCCTTACAAAAAAAAATATTTTGGGAATAGCCCTCTTTTTGTACCCTTCACTCCACTGTGGTACAGGGAATTAAGTCTTTGTGCATATGTTTGTAACGGACAAAAGGAAAAGAGATAAACACATGGTTCCTTTTGAGAATATTCATAGTATCGCTTTCTGAGTCGATTTATGCCTGCCCATCCGTCCGACTGTTGATGTTAAATTGTAAACAAAGTACAGGTCGCATTTATGATCCGAATTGGATGAAATTTGGCGCAACTCATTTGTTTGGGCCAAGGACGAACTCTACTGAAATTGGGAAAAATCGGTTCTGATTTAGATGTAGCTCCTACATATATATTCGTCCGATTTAAGGTAAATGGTGCACTAAACTCCCTATATTGCTTTCGATTTGCACGAAATATGGCATAGCGTACTGAATTGGGTAAATAATGATGTGTATTAAGTTTAGTGAAAATCGGTTCAGATTTAGATATAGCTCCCATATGTGTTTTTCTTCCGATTTAATGTAAATGGTGCACCAAAGTCCCTTTATATCCTTCTATTTGCACGAAATTTTACATCCCGTACTGAATTGAGTCTAGAATGGTGTGTGCTAAGTTTCATGAAAATCGATTCAGACTTAGATATAGCTCCCATATATATTTTCGTCCGATTTTATGTAAATGGTGCATCAAAGTCCCTATATATCTTTCGATTTGCACGAAATTTCGCACAGCGTATCAATTTCCTTCGAAGGAACATTGACATGAAATTGTTAGGATACGTACGTAGAATATACCGGAAGTGGTGAAGGGTATCATATAGTCGGCCCCCAGTCTGACTTTACTACTTTCCTTACTGGGTTTATAATTGAATCTTTACTCCTTTGTTATTTACTTACATCCTCTCTTTACATATTAAAATAAAACACAACTATATTTAATTTTGCATGTGTGCTCATTATTTTTTATTTATTTTTCTTATCGTATATTATTTTTACATTATTTTTCTATATAATTTTTTTTACAACATTAAAAATATAATAAATTATAACGATTATCTTTTCTATTTGGTTTATATTTGAATAAATTACATATCCTTTTATAAAGAAACATAAGTAGATCACAAAAAATAATAATAATAAATTAAAATGAAATAATTGTATATATAAATATATAAAAAATGTTATCTATACATTTTTATTTAAAAATATAGGATTTAAAAAATCCTTAACATTTTCAAAATGGCTGTTTGTTTAACTATGTGTAAGGATCAACCTCTATTTTGCAGACAAAAAGAAAATTTAAATTTAATAAAAAATAAATAATAATAACAATTGGTGTGACATATTTTAAAAAAATACTGATGTATACAATATTATAATAAAATTATGCGAGTTATGTGTTGATGTAGTTAGTTGTTGAATGTATTTGTTTTCTTTTTCAAGGTACATTTGTTTTTTCTTTGCAATTATTTGGCAAATTGGCGTTGCAGTGAAAATTAAATTATCTATGTGTAGATTTGTGATTTAAAACAAATATTTAAATGATATATAATTTGAGCTATATTTTTTTAAGACAGGAACTTAAACAAAATTAAAATTTTGAATTCTTTAATTTTTATTTTAGAATGATTTTTTTTCTTTCGAAGTCGTTAAAATAGTATTGTTGAGAATTTTTAGAAAAAATTATAAGCATTGAACGAAAAACATTTCATTGGAATTGTCATAAAGTAACGCCGAATGTCCTCATGAGGAATTCCTAGTAAATATATTAAGGAGGTTCGGTCGTTAATAAAAATCTTAAAATTTTAGCAGAAATGTATACGAAGAGAATATGATGCCCAATTCAGTCCCATGTAGCAATTCGTTCATTATTTTTTTGTTTTTGTAATAAAATGAAATTGAACTAAATTTGTATTAAATAACAGTGTGACAATCGTTATAAAAATACTAAATGGATTTGTGAAATATTTAAGTCTGGGCAATGACAAACATGCAGGACTGTTTCGAAGGATAATAGTGAGGTACTTCCCTGTTTTGCTTCGAAGACGTGGGTTTATTCATTGCACCACATCACTGTTTGGGATTTCTTTATAAAAATGTCGTCATTAAGACACCTGAAATTTCAAGTTAAAGCATTCAAGCATATCGGTTAAAAATTCCTTCAAAATACCAGAAATCGTGTGGGATGGTGGTTTATTTTCCATTGGCTACTTTTGAATACAGACGAAAAGGGATACCAACAATTCGTAATAACGCTTTCAAGTTCCGATAATCGGGGTATACCAAAATGTAAAACAATTTTGACCTTTTTAAGGCATAAACCCGTATCACATATTTACAGAAAAAAGCATGCTGCTGTTTCAACAACTCTGTAATGGTCTCATCTCATAGATCTTTAGAAACGTGATCAGGATATTTCATGGAACAAAGGTACTTGAATTCGATCAGTGATATATTTGAGAGAGGATGCGTACCACAAGGTAATATGCATATTAAAAAGTCTATCAAACCCCAAAAATGTGAATTATCAATGCAAAATGCAAAAAAAAAACTATCCAGGCTAATTTCAATCCTCCCTCTTATTTCATTTTTTTGTTTCCTATAGTGACCTATAGTATCGACCAAAGATCTCCTTATGGAGCAACTGCAGGTTTATATTTCAAATCGCGTATTCTAACATAAGCACAAGGATGCAGGGGACATAAATCATACCCATACCTAATATATTCGATTTTCAGCTGGCTTCAGTTAGCAAAATTGTGAATTAAACCGATAGAAAGTGAATATTTTTAAACCAAACTGTTAACTGAGACACAAGACTGTCAAATGTTTATGCAAAGAGCGATAATCAAAGATCGACCGATATTTAAAATTTTTAATAGCAAGGTTATCTGTAGGGATTAAGCAAATTCAAAAGTCGGTCGGGGCAAAATTTCGTGTCAATATGACGAACATGAGGAGTTTGGTGCACCATTTACTTAAAATCGGACGAAAATATATATGGGAGCTATATCCAAATCTAAACCGACTTCGACAATCGATTCAGATTTGAATACTTAAAATCGGACGAAAATATATATGAAAGCTATATCCAAATATGAACCGATTTCAACAAAACTTGATACACGTCAGAGTATTCTAACTTCAGTACGTTGTGCAAAATTGTGTGCAAATCGGCCTAACTTTCAATCGTTGGTGCACCATTTACGTAAGATATGACAAAAATGTATATGGGAGCTATATCTAAATCTGATCCAATTTCAACAAAACTTCGCATACATCAATCTGGACCAAATTCAGTACGCTGTGCAAAATTTATTGTCAAATGGCCTAATGTTGGGGCACCATTTACTTAAAATCGGACGAAAATATATCTAATCTGTTCCGTTTTCAACAAAACCTAAGTTACATTAATGTGGACCTAATTCAGTATACTGTGGATAAAATTTTGTCGATCGGCCTAACTTTGAGTCTTTGGTGCACAATTTACATAAGATATATATGAGAGCAATATCTAAATATCTAAAGTGGACCTAATTCAGTACGCTGTGCAATATTTTGTCTCGATCTGACAAATATTGGGAGTCTGTTGCGCCATTTAGATAAAATCGGACGGAAATATATCTGAGAACTGTATCTAAATCCGAACCGATTTTCTCCAATTTCAATAGGGTTCGTCATTGGGCCAAACAAATTAGCTGTGCCAAATTTCATCCAATTCTATGCATATCCTCTAAAGAAACCATATGCCCATCTCGTGTCCTTTAGCCTGTTACAAACATATGCACAAAGACGTAATAAAAATTGGATCAGATTTGGTTGGAAAAAAGTTGCTTAAACTCCACAAAATACCGATAATTGGGAGGTACCGTTAAATTGGGGATTCCATGAAAATTGAATTATCATTGATAATTTTTTGTAGGAAAATTTGGTACCCACAGAGAAACCCCAAAATTACAAATTACAACCGATTACCAAACTTCCTACTTACATTTTGGGGGTATCATTATATGACATCTAACCTTAAAAATGAACCTAATTGAGAATATAAAACACAAAATTAAAATCAATTCGGTTGAAAAAAAAAACCTGCCTTAAATATCAAAAATACCAAAAAGTGGACCAATATATACCACCAATAACAAAGGCAATCATGCTATATGGTACAGATGTTGACATCTGATCAAATGTAATAGAAGACAATTATGACGGAAGAGAGCCTTTTTCGAAATATAGTTTTTTTACAAATTCTTTCAATACGACTGATCAAGATTTTTGACCTCTTTCTCTTTCATGTTACAATCAATCACAAATTATTGACATTTTTTGAAATTGATATATTAATGTTATTGATCCCAAAGCCAGTGTGAATAAAGAATTTGCTAAATTAGAATCGAAAAAATCACTCATGAATGAAAATCGTGTTTGTAATATGAAACTTTAAGCAATACCTTATACCGTCTTACAATACAAAAATAGTATGAAGTGTAAAGTATGTAAATGAGAAAGAATGTTATGTATTAATAGATTAAATAATAATTGTGCATATCCAATAATTCAAATGTGGGGTGGGGAAACAAAAACAAAAAATTCTCTAGCGAAAAAATTAAAACTTGAGCAAAAACATTTCTACAACAATAACTATTTCGTATACCAGAAGTACATATAACAAAAAAAATATTTTTGCTATTCTCAAAATGACTATCCTGACCCCAAATATTCCCATAACCATTACTTCCCCCTTTTTCCCTCCATTCCATTAAGTTCTTGCATTTAATGTACTTTGACTAGTGCTAGCGGAGAGACCCATTTCTTCATCGGATTCATCTGAATCTAAAGGACTAACCCTTATGGCCTGATACCATTTATTGGTCAAATCGGCCATTTGTGATTTACACTCGTGCAGTTCTTGACTATTAAAACGCCGTGTAAAGAATGGTATAAAATATTTACGATCCAGTCGGCCAAATCCAGCTATACGTGTCTGAGCAAAACTAACATCCTCTTCTTCGGTTAGCTCAGATAAATGTTCCGAATCAATGGCTTGACCCCATTCACGTGTCTTCGACAACGATATCGATTTGGAACGTTTACGTGAATTGCTGCGTGTACGCGATGAGGAAGAGGCCGCACCACCACCACTACGACCCGAACGTGAACGACGTTTTTTACCCGGTTTTAAATATTTCAATAGCGGCATTGTGCTCCCGCCAAATACCAATGTCGTAAAGAGCACAATAATTAATGTTGTGGTGATAATGACATGCCGCGTCTCATCACTCGATAAATCTAAATGCAGCGAAAGGGCATAGGAAATGGCACCTCTCAACCCAGAAAACCACATAATAAATTGCATTTTATTTGTGATTTTATGTTCACGAAATTTATTCACCAAATAGGCTAACGGGAAAATATTACACGCCCTACCAATCAAACACAACACCATGGACCATATCACAAATGACAGCTCCACTTGATGTTTAAACGAAAATATGGCCAAACCCAAATAGGCAAAGACACAAGTTTCGGCTATAAAGGCCAAGGTACGCATTGTCTGTTGCATTGTAATCTGAGTCACTGTGGACAAATTGAAATGTGTATAATGGGACATAACAATACCACAAAATAATATAGCCATAATACCGCTCAAGTGTATACCCTCCGCTAGAACATACGGGGCATATGTAAACATTAACATTATGGCAAATTCCAATGAAGGATGTTTTCTCAAATCAATGTGTTTCAATAAGAGTGCAGAAATTAAAGCAAATATTACCCCAATACCGGCCGAAGCAAAAAACATTTCACAGAAAGTCTTCAGGGCAGAGAAGATAGCCTCACCTGTTGTCATCTTGGCGTAGAGTGGACTATTTGCTGATTGTGTTACCGTTGTTGTTAGCACAATTGAAATAGCATCGTTCAATATACTCTCACCGAATACCAACATGTTAAGTATCGGATCAACATCCAGGGCGTGAAATATGGCAACTGTAGCAACGGGATCAACGGCTGATATTAACGAACCGAATGCAAAGGATTCGGAAAAGTTAAGGCTGTAAATAAAATTAAAAGAAAATGGTGTTAATTAAATCTGTTGTAAATCTGGGTCAGTGATGAAATTTCCATATAAATGTGGGAGCCGGTAAAGAGCCCCAAAATTTAGACATTGATATACGTTTCAAATGACGTACATTTTGATAAGAAATATAAATAGAAAGAGATCGTTGGGTCCCATTTTGGGACAAGATATATGTCTGTTAAAAGTATTACGATATGCAAACGATTTGGATTAAATCGGACATTGAATTCGTTTGATATTGAATTAACAAATTTTCAAACTATTGACACAGGCAGACACCAAAAGGAACGGACCGATGGGTCCCATATTTGGATTTGATCTAGCCAAAGTAAAAATATTATGATATGTCAAGTTTTGGTCAAATCGAACATTCCATTCGTTTGATATTGAATTAAGAAATTTTCAAAATACTGACACTTTGTGGGGAAGGTACCAGAAGGAATGATCAGGGATATGATCTAGGTTTGGAAAAAAGTATTACGATATATAGAGTTAGGGTCAAATCGAACATTCCATTAATTTGATATCGACCAAAAAATTTTCAAAATACTGACACTTTGTGTGGGAGGTATCGATAGGTTCCATCTTCGGACATGATCCAGGTTTGGAAAAAAAGTATTACAATGTATAGAGTTAGGGTCAAATCGAGCATTCCATTAGTTTGATATTGAATTAAGAAATTTTCAAAATACTGACACTTTTTGTGGGAAGTGTGGGCCGATGGGTACCATCTTCGGACTTGATCAAGGATTGGTAAAAATAATGTTTGGATCAAATCAAAATTTAAAATTTAAATCCTTTGTGGGTGAGGTAAATCCCACCTCCAAACAATATAAAGGCTTTATAAAACTATTAGGTTGTGTAAAGTTTCGTTCAAATCGAATAGTCCGTACATTTTGTATGGGAGGTACCAGAAGGAGTGGGCCGATATTCCATATTCGAACTTGAATTTAGTTCGGAAGAAATACTACGATGTGTAAAGTTTGGATGAAATCGGATACTCCTTTCGAGAGTTATCGTTCGCACAAGCCAACCAACCAGACAGGCGGACGAATATTTGTAAATCAACTCCAAATTGTTTAAAATGGATTTTGTCCAAAGAAACATAGGGTCCACAACCAATATTTCGATAAAACACATTTTTGCCGTATCAAAGTGTATATACCCTCATTAGTCATAAGGCTAAGGATATTTAAAATCCGGACAGTTCTTAAAAATATATGTTTAAAAACCCACGCTTATGGATAGTCATTGATCCAATTTAGGCTTTTGGTTCGGATAGCCCTTGAAAAAAAAATAGATCAAAAAATCCAAATTTATGGTTCGCCTAGTCCTCCAAACAGTTTCATAATTTTCTGAGAGGTATCCGTAAAGTCCATTGACGCCAAAAATCTAAACTTAGGGTTTGCATAATCCAGCAAAAAATATATTTAAACCCGTAACCCTTCACCACTTTGGGTACATAGAAGATATGCTCATATGTACAATATCCTTTTGATAGAATAGACATAGCATATTTGGATCATCAAAAGTTCGCATACATCAATCTGGGCCTAATTCAGTACGCTGTGCAAAATTTTGCCTCAATCGGACCAATATTGTCATGCTGCTCCATTTAGATAAAATCGGACGAGACTATATATGGGAGCAATATCTGAATCTCAACCGATTTCAACAAAGCTTGGCATACATAAATTTAGACCCAATTCAGTACTCTGTGCAAAATTTTGTCTCAATCGGACCAATATTCCTTCGTCCTTGGGCCAAATAAGTGACATGTGCCACATAAATGCGACATATACTTTGTTCAAAAAAATACATGGACAGGCGGACAATGTGATGTAAGGTATAAACATACACGCCTTTAATTAGGGTAGTCCATTAGGAAAATTTCCTCCGCCCTTATAATTTGGATAGTCCTTCAAGAAATATTCTGCTATGTCTGAAAAAATATTCTTTAAAAACCCTTTCCTATAACTTTTCTGTCTTGAAGAAATATTCTTTAAAAACCCACTCCTATAACTTCTCTATCTTGAAGAAATATTCTTTAAAAACCCACACCTATAACTTTTCTGTCTTGAAGAAATATTTTTTAAAAACCCACTCCTATAACTTCTCTATCTTGAAGAAATATTCTTTAATAATCCACTCCTATAATTTCTCTGTCTTGAAGAAATATCCTTTAAAAACCCACTCCTATAACTTCTCTATCTTGAAGAAATATCCTTTAAAAACCCACTCCTATAACTTCTCTATCTTGAAGAAATATTTTTTAAAAATCCACGCCTAAAATGCTGTTATGGCTTTAAGAAATATTTTTTAAAAATCCAGGCCTAAAATGCTGTTATGGCTTGAAGAAATATTCTTTAAAAATCCACGCCTAAAATGCTGTTATGTCTTGAAGAAATATTCTTTAAAACTCCACGCCTAAAATGCTGTTATGGCTTGAAGAAATATTCTTTAAAAATCCACGCCTAAAATGCTGTTATGTCTTGAAGAAATATTCTTTAAAAATCCACGCCTAAAATGCTGTTATGTCTTGAAGAAATATTCTTTAAAAATCCACGCCTAAAATTCTGCTATTGTCCTGAAGAAAGATTCTTTAAAAATCCACGTCTGAAATGCAGCTATGTCTTTAGGAAATATTCTGTAAAAAATCCACGCCTAAAATTATTTAAAAATCCTCGCCTATAATTATGCTAAGCCATGAGAAAATATACTTTTAAAATCCTTGTCTTAAAATGCTGTTAGGTCTTGAAGAAATATTCTTTCAAAACCCACGTCTGAAATGCAGCTATGTCTTGGGAAAATATTCTTTAGAATATCCAGGTTTTTAACTTCTTTTCAGCACTGTAGGACAAGCCTGCTTGAATTATAGTCACCTCATCGCTTTGTTGTTTTAAAATTGTAGAAATATCGCGTTTTCGCTTTCTGCTATTTTTGAGCTGAAAGCAATGAGCTGCCTTATAGTCTGCCTTCTTTGTACACCCACACTTCCTCCATCCACTGCTACTTTTTAGCATTTAATTTTTTTCTATTCACAAATAACCGTTTTATTTCTTATCAGTTGAAAAATGTTTGAATAAATTGAATTTCATTACTTATACCATTATGCTTTTCACCTAAAACCCCCATCAAAAATACCTCTATAGGAAACAAACGAAAGATAAAAAAACAAAAACACTTGTATACACCACTTACCGATAAGCAACCTCAGCCAAACCCAACAAATATATGCCAGCTCCAATAACCAAGGCTGATATTGTCGTACCGACAATGGCAAATACCAGTATGGAACCAATATTTTGAAAAAAGTTACCCTTATGCAAATTATAACCAGATTCAAAGATAATGGGTGGTAGCAAAACCAAAAAGAACCCAGTCGGCGAAAAGACTTCTTCACGTTTCCAGCTGGCATTTTCTCCGGACATTACCTTCAGCAGTAGACCAATAAGGGCACCCAAAAATACCACAACAATAGATTCGGGTAAATATTGGAAACCCGTTTGTAACATCGAATGTATGAGCAGGATACCCAACATAATGACACAGATCACAAAGAATAGGGATAGGGATGAATTGTGTTCTTGCTCCACGGCATGATGATCTGGCAGTGGAGGTTCTGTAACGGCCTTTGTTTCATTTTGTTGTGCAGAGGTATTTGCAGCAGCAGATGGTGTTGGTGGTGATATGGAGGTTGTTGAGGAACTGGAATCACCATTTGCCATGGGATTGTTTTCATTGGTGGATGAGTTGTTGTTAATGTTGCCATTGGTTAGATTAGCAGGATCCGCTGGTGCATTGTGGTTTCCTGAAGAATCTCCCGTAGCAGTGGCATTTGTTTGGGTTTTATTATCTCCCGATAAGGGGACATTATTTGCATTGGGGCCATTTGGGGCAAGGTTGGTTTGTTGTTGTTGTTGTGGATTTTGTTCTTCTGCCCTTATCGTAACCGTGAAAATGCTGGATAATGTTATCAACAGCACCACTAATGCACAGTATGTGATTGTTGTTGAGGTTCTTGCACGATTTCTTGCCATATTTCATCACCATAGGCTTTACAAAAATTTCATTAAAATCAGGACGTATTTTGGAATTATATAGATTATTTAATTTTAATTACTTTGCGTCGGATACAACTATTAACATTTGTAATTGCCGTGTTTTTCACGAAAGTTCCACAAATAACAACAAAAATAGTTAAACTGTTACTCATTTCATTTTTCCAACTGAGTCGTGTGTTCAATTCGTTGGGTTAGCCGAGGGTGACCTAATGTAAAAACGTTTTCCATGCTACGTATAAAGGGAGAGTGGAGAAAATCACTGATAAAAACCAAAGCGAAACAAAAATGGATGGCTCCATCATGTTTACGAATGTGTGTGAAGCATAACGGCGTGGCACCTCATCATGTTTAGAATAGTAGATGGGGAAAATGGCAATCAGCTGATACGAATCGTGTGGGGAACAATTGCAAGAAAACGACTTAGACGTGTGTTCAATGGAAATATTCACTGAAGCGAACTTTGTGAACCAGATGAAATCATTTCCTTTCAATAACATTGTAATATAAAGCATTTTATATATTTAGGGCACTTTATATTATGAAATGGAATTAATTACATAAATAATGTATATGTCTGCTTAATTAGTAAAGCGATTTAACAGGATAGAGTTAAGAAATATATATAAGAACTAGTTCCTTTTGTGAACAGGAATAATGAATATTCATCACTTCAGTGAACACCTTGCAAATTGAATAAAATGTGTACAGTACTTACACCAATGAGGACGTAACGTTAATGTAACGAACCTTCAAATAAATTTCACGCATAAAGCCTAAATTTAAAATTCTTTTGCGTCTTGAAAAAATTGTCCTTGAAAATCCACGCCCATAATTCTGCTATAATTTGAAGAAATATTTTTTAAAAATCCACGCATATAATTCTGCTATGTCTTGAAGAAAAATTTCTGAAATTCGAGCCTATAATTCTGCTATATCCTGAAGAAATATTCTTTAAAAGTCAACGCATTTTTTTATTTTATTTACTATCAATATTTCAATCTTAGTTATTTAACAAAGTTTTGAGTTTTATTTTTGAGATAGCTTGAAGGAAGTTTGGGATCATTTCCTTTTTATGTATCAGAATTATATTAGTTAATTTATATTCACGAGGAAAATTCGAAAACCTTAAATAAAAATTAAATATATTAACTAAAAAAGCGTAAGCAGATTGTGACAGATTTTCATGTAATGTATTGTTACGAATATAACTTTAGATTTAAGTTAATTTAGATGAATTCCGTTAATTTAAGAATTTGAATTGTAACGTAAATTTCTACTACGCAGTTTATTTGAATAACTTCACAACAACAACCACTGTATAGATTTTTCTACATCCTTCCATTTCCTCTTTCATTTTCTATTTTGTTATTGTCGTACAATTCTTGTTAAACGTCATTCCTCTTTCTTTGTTATTCCCTCGCCTGTATATGTGTTGTTGTTATTCCTCTTTCTTTGTTATTCCCTCGCCTGTATATGTGTTGTTGTTATTGTAAGTTTGTTTACTCAAGTTTGTTGTTGTTATTGTTCACTCAGTAAGTTTGTTGTTGTTATTGTTACTCAATGTGTTTGTTGCATTGGTAGATTGTTCGTGATCTAGGTGTTACCAGATCGTCTAGAAACTTCTGTAGCGACAGGCAGGGCTCATATAAATAGAGGGAATGGAAAGGCAGTGAGTCAGTGGTGAATCAGATCGCGAATTGAAACCGTCGTGTAAAGTAAAGTGCAAAGTAAAGTTGTGTGAATAAAGTCATTGTAATAATCGTAATCTGAACGAACCCGCGTTTTATTTGGTACGAACTGTATCGGGAAATAAAACAACGACTACACGGGAATAAGTGAAGTCCAAGAACGTAACAATTGGTGTCAGAAGTGGGATTACGATAGTACTACGATGAAGTTTAAGGATCTACGAGTGGAAGACTTGAAGAAGGAGCTGAATAAATTGGAATTGTCCTCTACTGGCAACAAGGCTGAACTCCAAAAACGTCTGTTGGATGAGTTCGAGCGCCGTGGTATGAACATCGATACATATGAGTTTGACAGTAAGGATGAAGTGGATTTATCGGAAATGGGCGAATCCAACGGTGGGGAAGTCTCGTCAGTAGCTGCCAGGGGTGACGATTTCAGAGAAATGCTGGCTAAAATGTTCGAAGAGAATTCCAGAAACACGAGACGAATGTTCGAAGAGAATTCCAGAAAGTTAGATGAACTCAAGGCGGAGAATTGTAGAATGTTTGACGAGAAACTCGAGAAAATTACAGAAGTTATTGGAAGGAGAGTGGAAACCGTGGAGGTCCAAATTAAAGAGTTGGATAAGAAAGTGCAGTCGGTCGACGAGAAGATTCTGTCTGTGGATGAAAAATTTCTGGCCCACGACCACAGGTTTACGAATCTGGAGAAGAAAATGTCGGAACTGGAAATCAAAGGTGGTCCGGTCCGAGTTCCTGATAACACGCTAAAAATCAAACCTCCTGTATTCGACGGCTCTACGTCATTCAATGTTTTCAAGTTACAGTTCGAGACAGTGGCTTCTAGAAATTCGTGGAACGACAGCGACAAAGCGGTTGCACTACTTCTGGCATTGAAGGGCAGTGCTGCTGATGTTATACAGAGTATTCCTGTCGCTTCTAGAAGCAACTATGAAGATGTTATTGCTGCACTGGAACGTAAGTACGGTGGCGAACATAAACAAAACATCTACCTTATGGAATTAAGGGGAAGAGTACAGAGGGCAAACGAGACGTTACAAGACTTCGCAGCTGAGGTGGAACGTTTGGTGCTAATGGCGTATCCAGGAGAGAATCACCCGTTGCTGGACCGTATGAAAATCGAAACCTTTGTGAATGGCATACGTGACCCTGAGATTAAATGTGCAACATATGCGTCACCAAAAGCGTCATTTGCCGAAACTGTGTCGTTTGCCCTTGCCCAAGAGACGGCAAGAATAATTGTTAAGCCCCAGACCCACAAGATTCGCCAACTGGAGACCGAAGATTGCGAACCCAAATCTCTCGTTAACTCGATCAAGGACGCCATGAGGCAGGTAATAGAAGAAACAAAGTTAGCAGGGATGACTAAGCCCAGGATTAGATGCTACAACTGCGATAAAGCAGGTCATATTGCGCGCGAATGCAGAGCTAAGCGCAAACGATCCAGGTCATCGTCACCACCTCCAACGAAAGATGGTAGAAGAATGGCTCAACAGTCCACCAATGAGTCACCGTTAAACAGAATCGAGCACAGAGAAGGCGGAAAACGCGGTAATGCTGATGCCCTGTCTCGTCGGCCATGCAAGGTAGAATACAGGCACTGCTCAAAGGCCGAGTGCAACGAGAATATCGTTGATGTCCGACGATTGCAGTTTGAGTCGGGTGAAGATTGGTCGACGGAACAACGAGGGGATCCCATTCTGGGCAAAATAATTTCGGCCATAGAAACGGGCAAGCGACCTAGTCGGAAAGAAATTACCTCCGAGAGCCCTCTTTTAAAATCCTATTGGGCGCAGTGGGACAGTCTACTTATAATAGATGGTTGCCTATATCGCAAATGGGAAAGTGAGGACGGTAAATCCCACCGGAACTTGATCGTCGTCCCAGATTCTAAAATAAGAGATGTCTTGTCGGAGTTTCATGATGGGCCAAGTGGAGGACACCTTGGCATAGCAAAGACCGCTGAAAAGGTAAAGCAGAGATTTTACTGGGTCGGCTGTCAAAAATCCATTGCCGACTGGATCGCCAATTGTGAAAGGTGCATAAGAGCTAAAGGTCCAACACGGAAGAGTCGAGGCTACATGCAGCAGTATAATTCAGGAGCACCTTTTGAAAGAATCGCAATGGATGTAGCTGGACCGTTCCCAACAAGCGACTCTGGGAACCGGTATGTCTTAGTGGTCATGGATTACTTCAGTAAATGGCCAGAGGTTTATGCTATCCCAAATCAAGAAGCCAGGACAATTGTGGATGTGTTCAGCAAAAATTGGATTTGTCGCTATGGTGTTCCATCTGAGGTTCATTCCGATCAAGGTAGGAATTTTGAATCAGCGATCTTCAAGGAAATGTGTGACTCCTACGGAATCAAGAAAACCAGAACGACGCCCCTACATCCACAATCAGATGGCATGGTGGAAAGATTCAATCGCACCCTTGAAGAACATCTACGGAAAGTGGTGGACAGTGGCCAACGAGACTGGGATGAGCATATTCCAAAGTTTTTATTGGCTTATAGATCGGCCATTCATGATTCCACATCCCGGACCCCAGCCAAAGTTCTGTTCGGAAATGAATTAAAGCTACCTGGCGATTTGATATTCGGCGCTACCCCAAACGACGATGTGAACCAAGATGAAGACAGCCAAAACTCTTTTAGTAAAGTCCACGATGCAGTCCGACATCGAATAAAAATGGTTAGCAACCGCATGAAGGCAAGGTACGATCGAGCGGCAAATACCGATGGGTTTCAAGAAGGGCAACTGGTACTATTGTTCAACCCACAACGAAAGAAAGGACTATGCCCCAAATTGCAAACGCACTGGGAAGGACCCTACAAGATTGTCACGAAAATAAATGACGTCGTTTATCGCATCCAGAGGAGCGACAGTCCCAGGTCGAAGATGAAAGTTGTACATTTGGAGCGGCTGACCCCCTACGGAACGGGAACTGTGCCTATTCGGGACGAACAGGCTTAAGCGGGGGGCAATGTTACGAATATAACTTTAGATTTAAGTTAATTTAGATGAATTCCGTTAATTTAAGAATTTGAATTGTAACGTAAATTTCTACTACGCAGTTTATTTGAATAACTTCACAACAACAACCACTGTATAGATTTTTCTACATCCTTCCATTTCCTCTTTCATTTTCTATTTTGTTATTGTCGTACAATTCTTGTTAAACGTCATTCCTCTTTCTTTGTTATTCCCTCGCCTGTATATGTGTTGTTGTTATTCCTCTTTCTTTGTTATTCCCTCGCCTGTATATGTGTTGTTGTTATTGTAAGTTTGTTTACTCAAGTTTGTTGTTGTTATTGTTCACTCAGTAAGTTTGTTGTTGTTATTGTTACTCAATGTGTTTGTTGCATTGGTAGATTGTTCGTGATCTAGGTGTTACCAGATCGTCTAGAAACTTCTGTAGCGACAGGCAGGGCTCATATAAATAGAGGGAATGGAAAGGCAGTGAGTCAGTGGTGAATCAGATCGCGAATTGAAACCGTCGTGTAAAGTAAAGTGCAAAGTAAAGTTGTGTGAATAAAGTCATTGTAATAATCGTAATCTGAACGAACCCGCGTTTTATTTGGTACGAACTGTATCGGGAAATAAAACAACGACTACACGGGAATAAGTGAAGTCCAAGAACGTAACAATTGGTGTCAGAAGTGGGATTACGATAGTACTACGATGAAGTTTAAGGATCTACGAGTGGAAGACTTGAAGAAGGAGCTGAATAAATTGGAATTGTCCTCTACTGGCAACAAGGCTGAACTCCAAAAACGTCTGTTGGATGAGTTCGAGCGCCGTGGTATGAACATCGATACATATGAGTTTGACAGTAAGGATGAAGTGGATTTATCGGAAATGGGCGAATCCAACGGTGGGGAAGTCTCGTCAGTAGCTGCCAGGGGTGACGATTTCAGAGAAATGCTGGCTAAAATGTTCGAAGAGAATTCCAGAAACACGAGACGAATGTTCGAAGAGAATTCCAGAAAGTTAGATGAACTCAAGGCGGAGAATTGTAGAATGTTTGACGAGAAACTCGAGAAAATTACAGAAGTTATTGGAAGGAGAGTGGAAACCGTGGAGGTCCAAATTAAAGAGTTGGATAAGAAAGTGCAGTCGGTCGACGAGAAGATTCTGTCTGTGGATGAAAAATTTCTGGCCCACGACCACAGGTTTACGAATCTGGAGAAGAAAATGTCGGAACTGGAAATCAAAGGTGGTCCGGTCCGAGTTCCTGATAACACGCTAAAAATCAAACCTCCTGTATTCGACGGCTCTACGTCATTCAATGTTTTCAAGTTACAGTTCGAGACAGTGGCTTCTAGAAATTCGTGGAACGACAGCGACAAAGCGGTTGCACTACTTCTGGCATTGAAGGGCAGTGCTGCTGATGTTATACAGAGTATTCCTGTCGCTTCTAGAAGCAACTATGAAGATGTTATTGCTGCACTGGAACGTAAGTACGGTGGCGAACATAAACAAAACATCTACCTTATGGAATTAAGGGGAAGAGTACAGAGGGCAAACGAGACGTTACAAGACTTCGCAGCTGAGGTGGAACGTTTGGTGCTAATGGCGTATCCAGGAGAGAATCACCCGTTGCTGGACCGTATGAAAATCGAAACCTTTGTGAATGGCATACGTGACCCTGAGATTAAATGTGCAACATATGCGTCACCAAAAGCGTCATTTGCCGAAACTGTGTCGTTTGCCCTTGCCCAAGAGACGGCAAGAATAATTGTTAAGCCCCAGACCCACAAGATTCGCCAACTGGAGACCGAAGATTGCGAACCCAAATCTCTCGTTAACTCGATCAAGGACGCCATGAGGCAGGTAATAGAAGAAACAAAGTTAGCAGGGATGACTAAGCCCAGGATTAGATGCTACAACTGCGATAAAGCAGGTCATATTGCGCGCGAATGCAGAGCTAAGCGCAAACGATCCAGGTCATCATCACCACCTCCAACGAAAGATGGTAGAAGAATGGCTCAACAGTCCACCAATGAGTCACCGTTAAACAGAATCGAGCACAGAGAAGGCGGAAAACGCGGTAATGCTGATGCCCTGTCTCGTCGGCCATGCAAGGTAGAATACAGGCACTGCTCAAAGGCCGAGTGCAACGAGAATATCGTTGATGTCCGACGATTGCAGTTTGAGTCGGGTGAAGATTGGTCGACGGAACAACGAGGGGATCCCATTCTGGGCAAAATAATTTCGGCCATAGAAACGGGCAAGCGACCTAGTCGGAAAGAAATTACCTCCGAGAGCCCTCTTTTAAAATCCTATTGGGCGCAGTGGGACAGTCTACTTATAATAGATGGTTGCCTATATCGCAAATGGGAAAGTGAGGACGGTAAATCCCACCGGAACTTGATCGTCGTCCCAGATTCTAAAATAAGAGATGTCTTGTCGGAGTTTCATGATGGGCCAAGTGGAGGACACCTTGGCATAGCAAAGACCGCTGAAAAGGTAAAGCAGAGATTTTACTGGGTCGGCTGTCAAAAATCCATTGCCGACTGGATCGCCAATTGTGAAAGGTGCATAAGAGCTAAAGGTCCAACACGGAAGAGTCGAGGCTACATGCAGCAGTATAATTCAGGAGCACCTTTTGAAAGAATCGCAATGGATGTAGCTGGACCGTTCCCAACAAGCGACTCTGGGAACCGGTATGTCTTAGTGGTCATGGATTACTTCAGTAAATGGCCAGAGGTTTATGCTATCCCAAATCAAGAAGCCAGGACAATTGTGGATGTGTTCAGCAAAAATTGGATTTGTCGCTATGGTGTTCCATCTGAGGTTCATTCCGATCAAGGTAGGAATTTTGAATCAGCGATCTTCAAGGAAATGTGTGACTCCTACGGAATCAAGAAAACCAGAACGACGCCCCTACATCCACAATCAGATGGCATGGTGGAAAGATTCAATCGCACCCTTGAAGAACATCTACGGAAAGTGGTGGACAGTGGCCAACGAGACTGGGATGAGCATATTCCAAAGTTTTTATTGGCTTATAGATCGGCCATTCATGATTCCACATCCCGGACCCCAGCCAAAGTTCTGTTCGGAAATGAATTAAAGCTACCTGGCGATTTGATATTCGGCGCTACCCCAAACGACGATGTGAACCAAGATGAAGACAGCCAAAACTCTTTTAGTAAAGTCCACGATGCAGTCCGACATCGAATAAAAATGGTTAGCAACCGCATGAAGGCAAGGTACGATCGAGCGGCAAATACCGATGGGTTTCAAGAAGGGCAACTGGTACTATTGTTCAACCCACAACGAAAGAAAGGACTATGCCCCAAATTGCAAACGCACTGGGAAGGACCCTACAAGATTGTCACGAAAATAAATGACGTCGTTTATCGCATCCAGAGGAGCGACAGTCCCAGGTCGAAGATGAAAGTTGTACATTTGGAGCGGCTGACCCCCTACGGAACGGGAACTGTGCCTATTCGGGACGAACAGGCTTAAGCGGGGGGCAATGTTACGAATATAACTTTAGATTTAAGTTAATTTAGATGAATTCCGTTAATTTAAGAATTTGAATTGTAACGTAAATTTCTACTACGCAGTTTATTTGAATAACTTCACAACAACAACCACTGTATAGATTTTTCTACATCCTTCCATTTCCTCTTTCATTTTCTATTTTGTTATTGTCGTACAATTCTTGTTAAACGTCATTCCTCTTTCTTTGTTATTCCCTCGCCTGTATATGTGTTGTTGTTATTCCTCTTTCTTTGTTATTCCCTCGCCTGTATATGTGTTGTTGTTATTGTAAGTTTGTTTACTCAAGTTTGTTGTTGTTATTGTTCACTCAGTAAGTTTGTTGTTGTTATTGTTACTCAATGTGTTTGTTGCATTGGTAGATTGTTCGTGATCTAGGTGTTACCAGATCGTCTAGAAACTTCTGTAGCGACAGGCAGGGCTCATATAAATAGAGGGAATGGAAAGGCAGTGAGTCAGTGGTGAATCAGATCGCGAATTGAAACCGTCGTGTAAAGTAAAGTGCAAAGTAAAGTTGTGTGAATAAAGTCATTGTAATAATCGTAATCTGAACGAACCCGCGTTTTATTTGGTACGAACTGTATCGGGAAATAAAACAACGACTACACGGGAATAAGTGAAGTCCAAGAACGTAACAGTATTATTAATTCCGTTAATGTCTGGTGCCTTAGAATTTTTCAGATTTTTAATGTAAAAAATTACCTCTTCAAGAGATTTTTGAATATTGTGGTCATGACTCTCAGAGGTCTCTTGTTGAAGTTATAATAACATAATTTACATTACTTTCCACGGAACTTAGATCATTTTTGTTAATTAGATGAGACTTTTCAAAATGGTTTGCGATTATATCTGCTTTATCTTCATTGTGGACCTTTGATTCGCTTTGTTTTTTCCAAAAATGTTTACTACCTACATTTAGTTTTGATAAACATTTAGACCAGTGTTCATTCCTCAATGTATTGATGAGTGCTGAAATAAGTTTGTTCAGTTCTATTATATTAGCTTTATTTGTACATTTTAAATTACTGTCATTGCATCTTTTAAAATTCGTTTATATCTATTTCTGTTACCAATCATCCTACATCGGCCCTTTATTACAAAGTGATCATGGTACAATTATAAAAGGTAACAGCAAATCCCAGCTGATTTGATTCCAACGTTATACTAGTGTCAATATGAATTTGACAAATTATGTTTTTAAAAATCACCCAACAGGAAAATTGGAAACGCATACAATTTAAAATAGTTCTTTATTAAATGTGCTCCTGTATTCAATTTACTCAATCTGCCAGCTGGGAAAGTTTGAGGAAGCAAATCTTTCTTCAAGGAATAACTCGCTATTCCCAGCATTTTCATATGTGTTACACATATATATGGCAATGGCTCAATTATAGGAAAGATGTGGAATAGATAGAAATATAAATTTGATAGGTTTTCATTCATATTTTTCAATTTTTATTTTGAGGATTCTAAAATATTTCATTTTCAAAATAAAAATAATTTGATGATAATTTGTTTGTTTGTTTACATTTTTCTGTCAAATGAGTTGACACTAGTAGAACTTACAACAACAAATTTCCATGTGGTTGTTGTATCGTTTTTTGTACAACAACACTTGCTGTTACCTTCTATTATTATACCATGCAAAGTGATTAGAATATTTTAACTTCTGAGGTATTGTATCCACTGAAGCTAACTACAAAAAACATACAAATTCACAAATAGTTGCATCGATATTAAGGAGTGATAATTCATTACAATTTATTTCAAGTGCAGTTAATTTAATGTCTACAGAACGTTTAAAATCGTCCCAGTTTGCGTTTTTAAAATCTAGATATGTTTTGTACTCTCTATCGCTTCTTCATTAATGACAAAAGGGTAAATGGTCCGAGTACAGTTCATATGGGTGAGTCCGTAAGTCAGTGAATGAAAAAAGGTCAATTGTAGAAGGTCTTCTATACATTAAATTTTGAGGAAATCTAGTTGGACTATAAGGGTAAAAAATATAATAGCTTTAAGCATTTTGGTGATTGAACAATGCATTTCCTGCAGCATCGGATGAATGGCAGTTCCAGCTGGTGTGATGTGCGTTGATTCGTCCAGGATGATGTAATAATCTCCAGATCGTTTATAAAGTCGGATGTGTATCGTGGACAATACGAAGAGATAAATTTTGTTTGTTTGTTGAAAAATATACTGAAATACATATATTTTCAATAGTTTTTGTTGGAATTTTTTAAGTTTTTCTTTGTGCAATTGAAACATTTATATGGCGCTGGATGATCATGTGGTGTTTTGTTTACTTGACAATTTGAGACATCATGTTCGCCACTACATGCAGTACAGGGATGCAAAAGTTGGTACAATTGTACTAATTTTAGCACTATTTGGAAGTCAAAAATACAATAGCACCCCAATGACATATTTAGCACTATTTCTAAATTGTATCAAATTATTCTCACTTAAAAGTATTATAAGTGCTTTAAGATACAACATGGAATGAGTCGCCATCCCCCGCTGTCGTTACGATTGGATGAATTTACCATAGTTTAAGCGTAGTGTCCTATGGCACTTCAAAATTCAGTATTCCCGATCAGATTGATAAATTCAAATACCAAAGGAAAACCATGGTAGTTTCTAATTTCCACGAGTCGACCTGATGGCCCCATGTTGTCCAGGGCCACAAAAGTTTGCAGAGGGGTTGAGGAACACCTAAATAAGATCCCAATAAAAAATAACTAAAAAAGCTTAACCCATTCGAAAGCTATAACGAATTTACTATGATTGTTTTAGATAGATTATCATTTAAGCATGGATTTGAATATATATTATTTTCATGTATATATAATTTTGAGTTCCTACATCTAGACCAGGTCCGTATAGACTAATTCAAAACAAAAAACCTCTCGATAGTCCAATTTGTTTATGAGTTACAGAACTATCTTTGGTTGGGTACAAATGTACCACGGTTATTGATATACGTATATTTTTTTTTTGGTTATCGACCGTAGGGTTAAATACTCAACAACTTGATGGCTTTCACGTCAAGAAGTTATAGAAGCAATTTTGGCGCAGTGGGAATCACTTCAATATCATTTTACACTCAATGATTTCGAAGCTGATTCCCAAAAGTTAAGGCTCAATTCTATTATTTCAGAATTTTCAAACGCTTTTTACTGTTATTTTTGTTCTTACAGTATGTACACAAATTATAAATAATTATTAAAAATGCAGTCTGAGGATGTCAGTATGTATGTAGAAATTATTAAGTCTTTCAAAAACGACAATATATGCACTTATTGGTCAAAGGTGGCTAAAGTAAAAAAATGAACTAAACGAAGATATGTTTCCTTATATATCACAAATTTTTAGATGTGTTCAGGTGTTATTTTTGAGGTGTTTTTAAGTGTTCATCTTATCTATGTGTATATAAAAATGAATACTTTATGTATGTTTTTATTAATTGTTAATAACAATAAAAAATTTGATAAAAAATATATAAAAAGTACAATCGGACTGATAAAAGTACACTTTTTTTTGAAAGCCAGTACAATTTGAATAAATTCATTTCGCATCCCTGATGCAGTACAAATATTTGTTTGAAAACAATTTTTGAGCAGTGTCCGTACATTGTGCATTTGGAACTTTTGTTATCTTCAAGGGTTTTCGCCAATGTACCACGAGACAGCACAAACTTCTAATTTTCAAAACATGAGATTTTGTGTTATTTATCTATCCAATTCGACCATATATATAACGTCGTCAATAGAAGATCGTGATGTATGCATTTCTGTAAGAATCACTGGCTAAAATCTACGCATATAATTCTGCTATGTCTTGAAGAAAAATTCACCGATCAGAGATCACTAAAATGACTGTCAGCTGTCAGAACAAATTAGCACAGCTGACTATCCGATTAACTGTCAACGTTCATGGTTTCTATTTGAATTCGACGTGTAATGTTGCCAACCATGAAAAATATAACTAGATTAAATTTGACAGATGGTCGAATAATAAACAGATGTTTTTGTTTTGATATATCTTCTCAATGAACTGGAGATTAAAAATAATTATTTGCCGTAATCGTATAAGAAACCCTTTCGACAAAATATGTTGCAAAATGTATTGCCCCCATTATATCATTTTGGCAGTCGCCACTTTAGCATTAGCACATATAACTCTAATAAAACTCTAACGGCATTTACATTAGAACTTTTTTACCAGGTTAACCTTTTTATGTGGATTTATTTGACATATACACAAGGGAATTGACAATTTAAACCCTCTGGGTTAACGAAATCCAGTACAATGTAAAAGTACTATAATAGACTTGGAAATATTCCTTATGAATTAATTTTTTAAATATCATTTTAAATCCCAAATACTATCCTTTTTTTGGCCACACATGAACATGATTAACATAACAACATCACTTGCTATTGTTATCTGAGACAACTAATTTTCATTAAAATTTATGAATGCAATTAACATTTATATTTTCTTTAATGTGCCTATTATTATATATGAAAATTGCAATAAATGTTTTTTTTTTTGCGATAAGGCAAAACAAGCAAACACCTTATCTATTAACGAGTATTGTTATTATTATTGATTTCTATTAAATATTTAAAAGTCATCTTGAACAAAAGACAACAATAAAAAATAACATGTGTCTTTTCACGCATTAAACAAATAATAGTTTTTGTTGTTGTTTTTGCCATGAAAATTATTAATTAATTATGTTGAGTCATAATTAATTAGCATTTATTACATGCAAAAATATTTTCAATTATCAACCTACTTTTTTCAGGAAATGTTTTTCGCAAATGATTAGCGTGGTAATTTTCCAGCAATTTTACATGCACACGTTTGAAGAGTATGCTATTATTGGCGGTACTTTTATTTTAATTAGTATAAGTTCTTCCAGTATTTATTACTGGAAAATAGTTCAAGATGTTGTAAGCCATGCTTTGACATTTATTTCACATACATATATGCAAATAGATTCATTATATCACAATAAACAGGTGCTCCATTTAGCGCAGCTGACTATCCCGTTAACTGTCAAAGTTCATCATTTCTACTTGAGCTCGACATGCAATGTTGCCAACCATGAGAAATAGTACTAGACGACATTTGACAGATGTCGAATAAAAAATAGATGTTTCAATTTTGATACATCTCTCTATTACTGCGTCAATAAATGTACAATTTTTCACATTTGACATTTAACAGCTGATCAAAATATATTCATTTCTAATAAATTCCAGTAAATAATCGTACATTTTCAATAAGGCATCTGTTAAATATTTTAGTTAAATTCACTGTCTTTCAAATTTTGTTTATGTTTTACTTGATTTCTTATTGTTTTGTTGTTTATACATAGATAATTATTACACAGTTAATTTCCCAAAATCTCAAATTATTTAAAAGACGCAAAAAGAAATAAAATTAAAATTTTGCATTTGGTTTTGCAAGAATTTTGATGCATACGTCACGAAAAATATTTTACGTTTTTACAATTAATTTTTTTTAATAATGCGGTTTATTTAAAATTTCAACAGAAAAGCTTTATCAAGATTTTACAATTTTTTTAGGGAACTGATGAAGATCATTGGCGAGATCCGAAACTATTGTCTTCCCTGCCTCACCACTCGGCGGACAATGCCATACATTCCCCACTAATAAATAGTTGTTTTTTTTTTATAAAAAAAAAAACAACAAACTGGGATTCAGCCTGACTATTTTGCAAAAACCAAGGTGTATTTAATAAGGTGTATGCATCAGATACAACAACAAATATTTTACAAAAACAACATTGTTGTTATAGAAATTAAATTGTCATTCTGACAATCAGTTTTTGACAAAAATAACCAAAAACAATTATTAATTTATTTTTGTCAAGAAATATTCTTTGAGGAATAATTAATGAATTTGTGTATTCTTGGGTTATTGGCGGTTTTAGGTCAATGAAAAATAAAGTTTAAGACCTGGTCGCGATTAATTTTAAGTTTCCCACATGCAGCCCATGGCTCCTTGTGATGTCGTTTATATTGTGAATTACAATCTATTTTTCTATGGAGTAGTGTCTTTCAATTTTGTTGCCTTCTTTAAGAAAATTGAGCGACATAAATCCCTGGCAAAGACTAAATCACCGTATAATATCTTTCCATAGGCGTATTTAACCTTCGCCGAGAATTGTAAAAAGCACCAATGGACCGATTCCAATAGGCTAACACAATCTCCTCCATTTCATGAGTAACAGGAATTTATGGACAGATTTCCACACATAACGTAAAATATGTGGACCATTCGACGAACGGAGTTATAAATTGAATTTTTATTATTAAAAAAGACTAAATTTAAGGGCCATTTTTGAAATCGAAATGTAATATTTAAAATGTTTTTGACAATTTACTTTACAAACAATGAAGAAAAAAGTTTAAAACAATATGATTGTCACACCTTATTAAATACACCTTGGCTAAAACAAAATACAAATGGTACCCAAATAACCTGCCAACACTCATGGTACAATTATAAAATGTAACAGCAAATCCCAGCTGATTTGATTCCAACGTAATACTAGTGTCAATATGAATTTGACAAATTATGTTTTTAAAAACCACCCAACAGGAAAATTGGGAACGCATACAATTTGAAATTGTTCTTTATTAATGTGCTCTCGTATTCAATTTACTCAATCTGCCTGCTGGGAAAGCATTGTCATATGTGTTACACATATATATATGACAATGGCTCAATTAAAGGAAAGATGTGGAAGCGATAGAAATATAAATTTGATAGATTTTCATTCATGTTTTTCAATTTTTATTTTGAGGATTCGAAAATATTCCATTTTCAAAATAAAAATAATTTGATGCTAATTTGTTTGTTTGTTTACATTTTTCTGTCAAATGAGTTGACACTAGTAGATCTTACAACAACAAATTTCCATGTGGTTGTTGTATCGTTTTTTGTACAACAACACTTGCTGTTACCTTTTATTATTATAGTCCTGATTTATATTAGTCATGATTTAGATTAGGCGAGTTTACTTGCGGCAAGTCTTTGTTTGTAGCAGAGAGGGGCAAGGGGAATAGAAATGAAAAAAATTGCTTGTACCGAGAATTTTCTGGCAATTCGTTTTGTGTATTTCGTATTTGTTGACATTTTATATATATTTAAATGTGAAAAAACAACAAATAGAAAAATATTTTGGAAACCGAATTGCCTTGTATAGAAACATGAAGCAAGTTCAAAATAGAACGACAAGAATTGCCACAAGTAAACTCGCCTAATCTAAATCAAGACTTAGGCGAGTTTACTTGCGGCAATTTTTATCGTTCTCTTTTGAACTTGCTCCATGCGTCTATACAAGGCAATTCGGTTTCCAAAATATTTTTTTATTTGTTGTTTTTTCACATTTAAATATATATGAAATGTCAACAAATACGAAATACACAAAACGAATTGCCAGAAAATTGTCGGTACGAGCAATTTTTTTTTTTTTTTTTCATTTCTATACCCCTTTCCCCTCTCTCCTTCAAACAAAGACTTGCCGCAAGTAAACTCGCCTAATCTAAATCAAGACATACCCATGGTATAATAATAAAAGGTAACAGCAAGTGTTGTTGTACAAAAAACGATACAACAACCACATGGAAATTTGTTGTTGTAAGATCTACTAGTGTCAACTCATTTGACAGAAAAATGTAAACAAACAAATTATCATCAAATTATTTTTATTTTGAAAATGGCATATTTTCGAATCCTCAAAATAAAAATTGAAAAACATGAATGAAAATCTATCAAATTTATATTTCTATCGCTTCCACATCTTTCCTTTAATTGAACCATTGCCATATATATGTGTAACACATATGACAATGCTGGGAATAGCGAGTAATTCCTCCAAGAAAGATTTGCTTCCTCAAACTTTCCCAGCAGGCAGATTAAGTAAATTGAATACGGGAGCACATTAATAAAGAACAATTTCAAATTGTATGCGTTCCCAATTTTCCTGTTGGGTGATTTTTAAAAACATAATTTGTCAAATTCATATTGACACTAGTATTACGTTGGAATCAAATCAGCTGGGATTTGCTGTTACCTTTTATAATTGTACCATGGACATACCATGGCCAACACTACTGAAATTTTACAATAGTTCCGTTCCAGAACCTAAAAAATTCTACTTATTTTACATTTTTTACAACTTTTTACTCGAAACCCGTTCCTCAACCCACAAAACTGGTAAAACATTGACTCAAATTTAAGAGAGCACAAAACAAAATGCCGTTCTCTTTGTAAACTTTTTACTCGAGAAATTTGGTCGAGTAAAAATGGTAAACAGGAATGCCTACTTCTGATTGGCTGTTATGTTGATTTTGAAGTATTGCCATCTAATTTTGGCATATTTACTAGATTTGCGTTCCCGAACTTTTCAAATTATTTTGTACTCTTTTACTAGATTTACTATTAAAAAAGTACTGGAACAGACAAAATTTTTTTTATTATTTTAAAGAAGGGTTTAGACTATGCACAATGGGATAAAATGCAGATCTTGCATACAAAACATAAATAATTTTTTATTGTGTATTTATCCATTATTTCGAAAAGAAAGATGATTTTACTTCATATACGAATATACAGTATTTTTCGGTTAATAGACCCTACAGTTAATTGGTTTCCATGCTTAATTGAACCATATGATGGGGCAAAAAATATTTCATAGGAAAATACATGTAAATTTTCTCGGGTAATTAAACCCTGTTAATTGATTTTCCCGCTTAATTGGTTCAAATTTTATTAATCAAAAATAAATTCCTTTTACCTTTCACCGGTTAATTGCATAATAATAATTGAAAAATAATCTGCCATTTTTTACATACATATTTGCCATAATTTGTGAAAAAGACTAGGCGGCATCTCTACTAATTCCAAACATATGTTTATTGCTAAGGAAAAACTGCGAGAAATAATTAGTTGTTCCAATTATACGTGATTACTGCAATTGAACAAACTATTCAATTAAGCGGGTTCGGATATTTGGTTCCTCGGTTAATTGAACAAAAATTTGTGCAAATTTTGATGTGCAATTAACAGAAAAATACTGTATTTGGTAAATTTGTATTTTTTTAAATTTATACCCATGGTACAATTATAAAAGGTAACAGCAAATCCCAGCTGATTTGATTCCAACGTGATTTTAAAAATCACCCAACAGGAAAATTGGGAACGCATTCATTTCGAAATTGTTCTTTATTAAATGTACTCCCGTATTCATTTTACTCAATCTTCCTGTTGGGAAAGTTTGAGGAAGCAAATCTTTCTTCATTGAATAACTCGCAATTCCCTTAACTTTCATATGTGTTACACATATAAGTGGCAATAGTTCAATTATAGGAAAGATGTGGAAGCGATAGAAATATAAATTTGATAGATTTTCATTCATGTTTTTCAAATTTTATTTTTAGGATTCGAAAATATTTTATTTTCAAAATAAATATAATTTATTTGTTTGTTTACATTTTTCTGTCAAATGGCGTTGACACTAGTATAACTTACAAAAACAAATTTCCATGTGGTTTTTGTATCGTTTGTTGTACAACAACACTTGCTGTTACCTTCTATTATTATACCATGATTTATACCCTACACAAATCATTTGTGACTTTTTATAAAAAAAGTAACAGACAGTAATCAATACAAAATATACATTTTATTATAACGTGACGTTTATTTGATACATATTTAATGAAATTGGTAATTAAGGTGTTATGGTTTATTTGTAATTATGTGACTATGTATACATAACATAATAATTTTGACATCTATTTGCATATTCAACATAAAATCAAGGTCAAAAGGGTTACATTTTCCTGTACACAATTTTATATTAGAGCAATTTATTACGATAATAGCTGTAACAAGAAAATATTTTTAATATACCAAACGTCAAATTAGTTAGATAAAGTGCATACATTTCATTGTGAAGGGGGATATCCCAGGTGATAACACATTTTGATGTAGGTGAAAAAGTGAATGATCAAAAAACTCCACAATAATGGAAAATTTAATCTTTACAAAATATTCGACAAAAGCTTTTGACATTAGAACATTATACAACGCATGTGCTAAAATGTCAAAATAAATAAAAAATGCAACAAATCGTTCTGTTCATTTGACATATTTGTAACATTTTAAAAAAGGTGGAACATAAATTGTGATGAATAGAAAAGTTGTTTGAGGGCATTGAAAACGGGCCAATATTCTCACCGAAATATATAAAAATATATTAAGCCAGTCTCGGTAATAATTTCGAATTGTTGGATGGTAAGTTTAATCTATGTATTTGTTCATATATTTTTATTTTGATGATTAGGGATATACACACTTTCGAGTTAACCACTCTGAAAACATTGTTGATCAGCTAACGAATAAACACCAACATAATAGAAGGGTTTTGGCGCCTTCTAAAAATATCGATATAAAAATCGGAAAGCCTTTTTCAACGGTTATGTACAGAAGTTCATTAATTTGACATGTTACAATTGAATGGTTATTGAAAAATAATCGTTATTTTAATTGTTTAAAAAAACTGAAGTTTGGGTGTTAAATTATCATGTTGTGTAAAATTATATGAGGACAGTGATCAAATTGCCGGAGTGGGGATTCATCCCGAGAGATGGACTATATAAATTTGTATAAAGGCCACCAGTTTAAATTGAATAATTGTGATGACTGGCCGTGGAGGTAAGTAATTAAAAAAATATGATATTTTTTTAATGTTTCCTACGATACTTTTTTTACAATTAGTTTATATTTATGTAGACCAAGCGAAGCGGAACAATGGACGAGATATCCATAAGTATTCATACAGCTGCAGATTGGAATACTTACTGCAGGAATGTAGCAATATTCAGAGAATTCCAAACAAAAATTTATATTGGCGGATCTAAGGTAGAAATTAGGGCTGACGTCAGAGTGCAATCGATGCGATACTAGAGCTGTAAAAATATCGATATTCCAAACAGTAGATAGTTCCGATATTTCATTTCAAAGTATCGATTCTATCGATATTATCGGAGAAGAAACAATTTATTAATAAAACCACAAAGGCGCAGAACTATTGATTCAAAAAACAAATGCCGAATCTACAAATACAAAATTGAAGGTATGTATATTTTAGACTTTTGTTAAACCGATGATATTAATAATTTTTGTAACACATTGTAGACTTTTTCCTGGTTTTGAACATTTGGTTGTGTGGCAAATCTCATTTGGGACTGAACATAATTCACATTATTCATCTTAATACATTTGTGGGGATGGTATATGAAAGTAAATATCAGCTGCCTCTACCTCAAGGAGAACCACAGTCAGTGGTTTGCCTGGCGCAATGTATCCTCCTTTACGATTGTTGAAATCTTTTCGCGTTTCTGAAAAACGTACGTGCTTCTAAGCTAATTTACATTGTTCGGTTTTGGATAATACGTATTTTACAATACTATTTTTTACAAACACAAAGTCGAAAAGGCGCGCAAATTATATTGGCGTATTGGCAAAACCTAACCTATGTTATTTTGTCCGATAATATCGATAGCCAAAACTATCAATCGATATTAAATTTTTAAAAAAAAATCGATACTATCGATATTGCCATTGATTTTTTACAGCTCTATGCGATACTACATGCTATAATAGTTCATGCTACTTCAATGCTATAAAATGTCAGAGTTCTATAGAGAGCAAAGCGTGTTGTTTGTTTACATTGCCTATTTCAGTTGCAAAATGGGGTTTTATTGAATCAAGAAGGATTAAGACGAAGCATTTTTCACATCGCAAAAGATTTTCAACATAATTTTTAAAAGAAAATTCATGAAATTAACAAATGTTTCTGCATCGATTTCCCTATATTTTTCCAAAGTATTTTATTATTATTTAATTAAATTTGGACTTGAGTCCACAAAAATTCCGACTGCAAAAGAACGATACCAAAACCCGATCAATAACGGTAAGTTAAAATAATAAAAAAGAAAACAGAGACAAAGCGAGTTCTTACTATAAACCATTGCACAATACGCTTTATCGCTTGTAGCATAGCATCCACTCTGGCAGCTTTTGTGTTATGCCATAACAAAACACTCGCAGAGGTTTATAGCGTCGTCTAGTGGCAT
Organism: Musca vetustissima; assembly: GCF_032173495.1. Lineage (NCBI taxonomy): Eukaryota > Metazoa > Arthropoda > Insecta > Diptera > Muscidae > Musca > Musca vetustissima. The sequence continues at coordinate 109,729 of NW_026874012.1, read as the reverse complement.
ATCATAGCATCGCACCTCGCGCGCACTCTGTCGTCGGCCGAAGACTGTTGAGTCGGTAGTAGCAAGAAGGAAGCGTGTTTGGCGACATTGAGCGATCCATCAATATCTGTTTTATAGTACCGGTGCAAGATCGCTCAAGAGATACCTTACTGCCCCTCATAAAAATATATTAAGCTCATCTCAGTAATAAATTCGAATGTTTAAAAAGTAAGTTTGATACTATCTGTGCATATTTTATATTTTTATATTTTGATATAGAGTTTATTACTCCGAAAACTATAAAACTCTGGCGTCATCTAAAAAGATAAAATCATTGATCATTTCAGGATGGTGCCGAGCTAACGAATATAATCCATTTGTGGAATTTCTCAAATTCAAGATTCAACCAATCCTGCAGATGATTTCGAACTTGAGAGAATTCGAAGAGATTCTTCGGCTTCTGTTGCATTGGAAGAATGCGGGTCAATAGGTTCGGATGATGGCGAAAATGCCAAAAGTCAATTATTCGTTCAAATGGATTCTTCGGCTTCTGTTGCATTGGTAGAAAGCGGACCCAAAAGTTGGGAAGATAGTAAGGATTGTTGCATGTGAATGTAATTTTGTATAAAAATAAATAAAAAATACACAACCGGCAGCAATTATCCGATGTGAAGTGTGTGCAGCTGCCGGTCAGGAAAAAGTGAGCCGTATACGTTAAGCTCAGTACAACGGTTGAGAAACTTAGCGTTGCCATCTAGTATGAAATTTAGGCCTGTCAAATGCAACCCTGTCGATGATGTAGGTATCAAGAGGTGAAATAAAGGAAAAATGATAGAAGTCGAAAATGCGCGAGAATCCCAGAAAAGTGGGAAAATGGGATCTGGTTGCGGGAGTATACAAGGCATAACGGGGGAAATTTGATCAGATTTATTTGGTGTTTTGTCAAGAGGCCATAATTTTGAAACAATTTTCATAAGAAAAAACAAAAATCCCCATTTATTAACACTTGCTTTTTATTGTTGAGTGTAGGCTTATGGCTGCGAGCGAGCAAAGTAAAGTAAGGTAGTGTGATTCGGTAATATTTTATGTGTTTAAATGTTTGTGTTTTTTTGGTATTTTACATAGATATCGCCAACATCGTCCTCAACTAATAAAACAAGCACTGACTGACTTTGCACGAGGAGGAGGAGGATGACCTCCTCATCCAATTTTTTGGGCTTCTTGGGTGGAAATTTTTTGCTGAAGGTTTTAGCCGTAAGAGAATTGCCTGGAAGACGGTTAAGCCCAAAAACATGCAATACGGCAGCGTAAACTTAAACGAAGTTGGCAATCAAATTGATGTGTCTGTCCGTCCAGCGCCAAAAATCCTGGAAATCCATCGCCAAGATAAGTATCTGGGTAATCATTGTGTGGTTAAAAATCGTCTACCGGCTAAAAGTTGAAATTTTAATGCCAAGAGCCCGAGCGCCTTGAAGAAACCTAAAAGTACAACAAGAAATTAATTAGTACGCAAAGTATATATTAAAGCAAGAAAATCACCAAATAATAAAAAAAGGAAAAATTTACTAAATTTTTAAATAATTGAGTGTTAGATTAAGTGTGGTATTTGTTAGTATTTAGTGATTAATATAAGATTCATACGAAATTGTGAGAATTTTTAACACCTGACAAAATGCGAGAAGTGTTTTAGGTGAGATAATAAGGTAATAGAGTGGCCAGAAGGAGCCGTTTCAATAGATTGTGATGGTAGTCTGAAACATTGACTGATCGATAGCTTGTTCATGTTAGGTTTAAGCAAGAAAAAATATATATCAATAAAATATTCTTTATGTATAAATGTTTAGATTAATATGATGTGCTAACCGTTTTTCTGTAAAGGAGGAAGATAGGACGCTGTTGTAGTGTGGTGAGTGTGTGTGGAAATAGGGGCCTTTAAAATGACGAGTTGATGAGGATGTGCGGGAATAGTTGACACCAATTTCACTCTTATGTGTGTTGTCCTTTTGTTGTTTTGTTTTTGTTCTATGTCCGTTTTTCTTTTTAATTGTTCGACCCCTAGGGCTGATGGTGGTACGGTTGGGAATTCACCACTAAAGCTGTGCCCCGAATGTGCTGGTTGGAACCCCACTAGAAGCCGCAGCAGGCGGTACGCAACAAGATGTAAGTTATTTTTATTTTTTAAGAATTTTTCAATTTTTTTTTCATTTATTTAAAATTAATTTCAATTGCTTACATTATAGGAAGGTCTATGTTATATATACATATGGTGTGTTCCCGTACGACAAGAATCTACTAGATTTTACTTTTTTCTTCGATACCAATAAGGCAAAATTTATAGTGTTATTCGATTTAGAAATAATGTTATAAAACCATGTTTATAGCTGGATTTTGTAAATGAAAATAATTTAAAATGTTTGACGCAAATAGATTTAAGGAGATTTTTGTCATATCACAGATTTATTACTTGTTAAACTATACGAGCCTGAAAGTATGCTACACTTTCGTAATATGCTAGTCGTGCAACATAAATTGATATTATGTTTACTCTTCGAAATACTTAATAAGCTATGTTGTTCTTGTTATTTGATAATAAATTTAAGTATTTTTCTAGAGGAAAATACGTGATCTGATTTGTCCGTAATTGTGGAAATATGGACGCCCATTTCCTATACTCTTATAATCAAACAATATAAACTTAACATAAAATACTCGTATGTGTTTCCCCCCTTTACATCTTTCAAATTAAGGATGCAAACTTTTTCGTAAATTTTGTACCGTTTATAATCATATTTGTTGTAGTTTTCTTAATTTTTTGAAAGATGACTAAATTCAATAAGTCTCATGTACATATGTGTAGGTGTAATTGTTTAACAAATACTTAACAACCGAAATGTTATCAATTATTAAAATATTTTGAATAGTTTGTATTTCATTGAAGTTAAATGACACTGACAGTGTAATGAACTCGCGCCTCATGTCGTTTTTTTTTAGTAAAAACCAGACAGAATGTTCTTAGAAATTCTATACCAAAATATGAGTATTTTCATATGATCAAAGAACCATTAGTGGACACGAGAACTTTTAATAAACAAAAATATGCTCCCACGAAAAATTGCAATTGAAACCAGGCATATGAAATTGGAAAATTGAAAATAAGCCTTGGATATAATTTTGCAAATGTTAAAAGGTAGAAAAGAGAAATGGTAGAAAGAAAAGGCAGAATGAAATTTTAAAGACACATTTTCATTATCTTTTCAAACACAAACACAACGTAAGAAATTGCCTAGGAGTCATATCGAAGGCCATTTATTTAATGGCTACTTATGGGAGGTCTTCTATATATTGCTAAAGAAGTCAATTACCCGCTCCCCAGAGGGTTAATAATTTTAATAGGCTCACGTTACATTTTGAGCACGAGAGAAGCATATGTTTTCAATCTCCGGTATTAAAAATAAAAATATATATAACAAAATTTTTTATTACAGTTCATTGACCTTTCTTCGACGATAGGGGTAATATTATATTCATATGTGTCTATAACATTAACCCTATCTTCAAAGAAGAGTCTACGAGATATAGCATGACCCTGAACCTCTCTATCCCTCTCCATGACAAACAATTTTTTGCCACAAATGTTAACTACAGAAGGCGATTTTACTTTTTCCTGTTGTGGTCGCAATTGGATCGTTTGATAAGGCAAATTTTCTAGTTTAAAGCAAATAATCATAGTTTTAAAATTTTCAGAAGAGATTAAAACTATTTTTGGAATGAAATTTGGAATATTGGCTACAGTAATTGTGTTCAAATAAAGTGTGCTGTTATCTTCGAAACATCTAGAAAATTTTGATTTGAAGAAGAATTTGGGAAATGATTTTTTTAAAGGATATTTTCCATGGATTGTCATAATTTTCATTAGGTAATTAAATAAAATGAAATATCTTTCAACGGTAATGAAGAGATGCAGTATGAACTTACTCTTGCTATTGGAGGGCAAACAATAGGAAACTTCGATCAGATTAAATATCTGGGAGTTATCTTGACTAGTAAATTTGAATTTGTTAGGCATATTGATTACGTTCTCAGGAAAGTCATAGGAGTACTACCAGCGTGCTCTCAAAGCAACTAGTGGGCAAATTGGGTATGCATTCCCTTTTTGGTTTGGGATCTCTTCCCACAAAATGGGGAAGCCTTGCATTTGGGAGAGGCGACTCCTTAGGTCCTACTTAGGCTTAAGGCCACAACAAGGTGTGGATGGAATCTGGGACTGCCTTCTAATAGAGTAGTGTACGATTCCATCGACTTCAGACTGAATAGACAACTTTCTAATGGCAAGCGCTCTTAGGTTCCTAGACCGAGCGGCAACTTTAGAAAATAAGTTAGTTAGAGATAGTCTTTTTCACGAAACAGACGTCGGAAGGTTAATTCGACAAACTATAGGCCTCCGAGCTATTTAGCCACTTTGAATGAAGCACGTCACAGTAGCGGGTAAAGCGTCCTTCCATGTATATATTGTAAATAAATTCCCCATCCCAAACCCCATGTAAGAATTTCTTAAAGAATATTTGTAAAGGATTATTAGGGCTTTCGGCGTGGATTTTTTAAAGAATATTTCTTAAGGATTATTGGGGCTTTAGGCGTGGGTTTTTTAAAGAATATTCTTAAGGATTTTTGGGGTTAAAGGCGTGGATTTTTTTGAATAATATTTCATAAGGATTATTAGGGCCGTAGGCGTGGATTTTTTAACGAATATTTCTTAAGAATTATTAAGGTTATAGGCATGGATTTTTAAGGATTATTAGGACTATAGGGGTGGATTTGTTAAAGAATATTTCTTAAGGATTATTAGGGCTATAGGCGTGGATTTGTTAAAGAATATTTCTTAAGGATTATTAGGGCTATTGGCGTGGATTTGTTAAAGAATATTTCTTAAGGATTATTAGGGCTATAGGCGTGGTATTGTTAAAGAATATTTCTTAAGGATTATTAGGGCTATAGGCGTGGATTTGTTAAAGAATATTTCTTAAGGATTATTAGGGCTATAAGCGTGGTTTTGTTAAATAATATTTCTTTAGGGCTATAGGCGTGTATTTTTTAAAGAATATTTCTTAAGGATTATTAGGGCTATAGGCGTGGATTTGTTAAAGAATATTTCTTAAGGATTATTAGGGCTATAAGCGTGGTTTTGTTAAAGAATATTTCTTTAGGGCTATAGGCGTATATTTTTTAAAGAATATTTCTTTAGGACTATAGGCGTGTATTTTTAAAGAATATTTCTTAAATATTATTAGGTCTAAAGGTGTGGATTGTTTTAAAGAATATTTCTTAAAGATTATTAGGTCTAAAGGCGTGGATTTTTTAAAGAATATTTCTTAAAGATTATTAGGTCTAAAGGCGTGGATTTTTTAAAGAATATTTCTTAAAGATTATTAGGTCTAAAGGCGTGGATTTTTTAAAGAATATTTCTTAAAGATTATTAGGTCTAAAGGCGTGGATTTTTTAAAGAATATTTCTTAAAGATTATTAGTCTAAAGGCGTGGATTTTTTAAAGAATATTTCTTAAAGATTATTAGGTCTAAAGGCGTGGATTTTTTAAAGAATATTTCTTTAAGATTATTAGGTCTAAAGGCGTGGAGTTTTTAAAGAATATTTCTTAAAGATTATTAGGTCTAAAGGCGTGGATTTTTTAAAGAATATTTATTAAAGATTATTGGATCTAAAGGCGTGGATTTTTTAAAGAATATTTATTAAAAATTATTGGATGTAAAGGCGTGGATTTTTTAAGGATTTTTCTTAAAGATTATTAGGTCTAAAGGTTTATTAGGGCTATAGGCGTGGATTTGTTAAAGAATATTTCTTAAGGATTATTGAGGCTCTAGGCGCGGATTTTTTAAAGAATATTTCTTAAGGATTATTAGGGCTATTGGCGTGGATTTGTTAAAGAATATTTCTTAAGGATTATTAGGGCTATAGGCGTGGTATTGTTAAAGAATATTTCTTAAGGATTATTAGGGCTATAGGCGTGGATTTGTTAAAGAATATTTCTTAAGGATTATTAGGGCTATAAGCGTGGTTTTGTTAAAGAATATTTCTTTAGGGCTATAGGCGTGTATATTTTAAAGAATATTTCTTTAGGACTATAGGCGTGTATTTTTAAAGAATATTTCTTAAATATTATTAGGTCTAAAGGCGTGGATTTTTTAAAGAATATTTCTTAAAGATTATTAGGTCTAAAGGCGTGGATTTTTTAAAGAATATTTCTTAAAGATTATTAGGTCTAAAGGCGTGGATTTTTTAAAGAATATTTCTTAAAGATTATTAGGTCTAAAGGCGTGGATTTTTTAAAGAATATTTCTTAAAGATTATTAGGTCTAAAGGCGTGGATTTTTTAAAGAATATTTCTTAAAGATTATTAGTCTAAAGGCGTGGATTTTTTAAAGAATATTTCTTAAAGGATTATTAGGTCAAAGGCGTGGATTTTTTAAAGAATATTTCTTAAAGATTATTAGTCTAAAGGCGTGGATTTTTTAAAGAATATTTCTTAAAGATTATTAGGTCTAAAGGCGTGGATTTTTTAAAGAATATTTCTTTAAGATTATTAGGTCTAAAGGCGTGGACTTTTTAAAGAATATTTCATTAAGATTATTAGGTCTAAAGGCGTGGAGTTTTTAAAGAATATTTCTTAAAGATTATTAGGTCTAAAGGCGTGGATTTTTTAAAGAATATTTCTTAAAGATTATTAGGTCTAAAGGCGTGGATTTTTTAAAGAATATTTCTTAAAGATTATTAGTCTAAAGGCGTGGATTTTTTAAAGAATATTTCTTAAAGATTATTAGGTCTAAAGGCGTGGATTTTTTAAAGAATATTTCTTTAAGATTATTAGGTCTAAAGGCGTGGATTTTTAAAGAATATTTCTTAAAGATTATTAGGATTTTTCAAAGAATATTTCTTAAAGATTATTAGGTCTAAAGACGTGGATTTTTTAAAGAATATTTCTTAAAGATTATTAGGTCTAAAGGCGTGGATTTTTTAAAGAATATTTATTAATAATTATTGGATCTAAAGGCGTGGATTTTTTAAAGAATATTTCTTAAAGATTATTAGGTCTAAAGGTTTATTAGGGCTATAGGCGTGGATTTGTTAAAGAATATTTCTTAAGGATTATTAGGGCTATTGGCGTGGATTTGTTAAAGAATATTTCTTAAGGATTATTAGGGCTATAGGCGTGGTATTGTTAAAGAATATTTCTTAAGGATTATTAGGGCTATAGGCGTGGATTTGTTAAAGAATATTTCTTAAGGATTATTAGGGCTATAGGCGTGGATTTGTTAAAGAATATTTCTTAAGGATTATTAGGGCTATAAGCGTGGTTTTGTTAAAGAATATTTCTTTAGGGCTATAGGCGTGTATTTTTAAAGATTATTTCTTTAGGACTATAGGCGTGTATTTTTAAAGAATATTTCTTAAATATTATTAGGTCTAAAGGCGTGGATTTTTTAAAGAATATTTCTTAAAGATTATTAGGTCTAAAGGCGTGGATTTTTTAAAGAATATTTCTTAAAGATTATTAGGTCTAAAGGCGTGGATTTTTTAAAGAATATTTCTTAAAGATTATTAGGTCTAAAGGCGTGGATTTTTTAAAGAATATTTCTTAAAGATTATTAGGTCTAAAGGCGTGGATTTTTTAAAGAATATTTCTTAAAGATTATTAGTCTAAAGGCGTGGATTTTTTAAAGAATATTTCTTAAAGATTATTAGGTCTAAAGGCGTGGATTTTTTAAAGAATATTTCTTTAAGATTATTAGGTCTAAAGGCGTGGAGTTTTTAAAGAATATTTCTTTAAGATTATTAGGTCTAAAGGCGTGGATTTTTTAAAGAATATTTCTTAAAGATTATTAGGTCTAAAGGCGTGGATTTTTTAAAGAATATTTATTAAAGATTATTGGATCTAAAGGCGTGGATTTTTTAAAGAATATTTATTAAAGATTATTGGATCTAAAGGCGTGGATTTTTTAAAGAATATTTATTAAAGATTATTGGATCTAAAGGCGTGGATTTTTTAAAGAATATTTCTTAAAGATTATTAGGTCTAAAGGCGTTGATTTTTAAAGAATATTTCTTAAAGATTATTAGGTCTAAAGGCGTGGATTTTTTAAAGAATATTTCTTAAAGATTATTAGGTCTAAAGGCGTGGATTTTTTAAAGAATATTTCTTAAAGATTATTAGGTCTAAAGGCGTGGATTTTTTAAAGAATATTTCTTAAAGATTATTAGGTCTAAAGGCGTGGATTTTTTAAAGAATATTTCTTAAAGATTATTAGGTCTAAAGGCGTGGATTTTTTAAAGAATATTTCTTAAAGATTATTAGGTCTATAGGCGTGGATTTTTTAAAGAATATTTCTTAAAGATTATTAGGTCTAAAGGCGTGGATTTTTTAAAGAATATTTCTTAAAGATTATTAGGTCTAAAGGCGTGGATTTTTTAAAGAATATTTTTTAAGGATCCTTATAAGGCGTGGATTTTTTAAAGAATATTTCTTAAAGGACCTATACAAGGCGTGGATTTTTTAAAGAATATTTCTTAAAGGACCTATACAAGGCGTGGATTTTTTAAAGAATATTTCTTAAAGGACCTATACAAGGCGTGGATTTTTTAAAGAATATTTCTTAAAGATTATTAGGTATATAGGCGTGGATTTTTTAAAGAATATTTCTTAACGATTATTAGGTCTAAAGGCGTGGATTTTTTAAAGAATATTTCTTAAAGATTATTAGGTCTAAAGGCGTGGATTTTTAAAGAATATTTCTTAAAGATTATTAGGTCTAAAGGCGTGGATTTTTTAAAGAATATTTCTTAAAGATTATTAGGTCTAAAGGCGTGGATTTTTTAAAGAATATTTCTTAAAGATTATTAGGTCTAAAGGCGTGGATTTTTTAAAGAATATTTCTTAAAGATTATTAGGTCTAAAGGCGTGGATTTTTTAAAGAATATTTCTTAAAGATTATTAGGTCTAAAGGCGTGGATTTTTTAAAGAATATTTCTTAAAGATTATTAGGTCTAAAGGCGTGGATTTTTTAAAGAATATTTCTTAAAGATTATTAGGTCTAAAGGCGTGGATTTTTTAAAGAATATTTCTTAAAGATTATTAGGTCTAAAGGCGTGGATTTTTTAAAGAATATTTCTTAAAGATTATTAGGTCTAAAGGCGTGGATTTTTTAAAGAATATTTCTTAAAGATTATTAGGTCTAAAGGCGTGGATTTTTTAAAGAATATTTCTTAAAGATTATTAGGTCTAAAGGCGTGGATTTTTTAAAGAATATTTCTTAAAGATTATTAGGTCTAAAGGCGTGGATTTTTTAAAGAATATTTCTTAAAGATTATTAGGTCTAAAGGCGTGGATTTTTTAAAGAATATTTCTTAAAGATTATTAGGTCTAAAGGCGTGGATTTTTTAAAGAATATTTCTTAAAGATTATTAGGTCTAAAGGCGTGGATTTTTTAAAGAATATTTCTTAAAGATTATTAGGTCTAAAGGCGTGGATTTTTTAAAGAATATTTCTTAAAGATTATTAGGTCTAAAGGCGTGGATTTTTTAAAGAATATTTCTTAAAGATTATTAGGTCTAAAGGCGTGGATTTTTTAAAGAATATTTCTTAAAGATTATTAGGTCTAAAGGCGTGGATTTGTTAAAGAATATTTCTTAAAGATTATCTAAAGGTCTAAAGGCGTGGATTTTTTAAAGAATATTTCTTAAAGATTATTAGGTCTAAAGGCGTGGATTTTTTAAAGAATATTTCTTAAAGATTATTAGGTCTAAAGGTCTAAAGGCGTGGATTTTTTAAAGAATATTTCTTAAAGATTATTAGGTCTAAAGGTCTAAAGGCGTGGATTTTTTAAAGAATATTTCTTAAAGATTATTAGGTCTAAAGGCGTGGATTTTTTAAAGAATATTTCTTAAATATTATTAGGTCTAAAGGCGTGGATGTTTTAAAGAATATTTCTTAAATATTATTAGGTCTGAAGGCGTGGATTTTCTAAAGAATATTTTTGAAACTAATTATTAGAACTTTGTGGGCCTGTACAAAATACTCAGGCCATTATTTTCTTCTGTTTAGAAATTAGTAATTAAGACCCATATCAATTTCAAGAAGCAATCTTGGTTTTTTGATAATTTTTTATGAATATATTTGCCTCCAACAAAGAATTATCATTTAAAAAAATAGCAACTACAACAACAAAAAACTTGGCATAATTATTTCACCACAAAACAATAATTACGTGATGATCCTCAAAGACCTTCCAAAATAAGCTTATCGAACATCTTCAGATTTGTTTTTTTGACGCAATTCTAATTGTTTACGAACTCTTAAATCTCAGACAATAAAAAAGAGGGAAGTGTGGCTGAGCTTTCAATATTTATTTGTTATTTCGTTTGACATTTGTGACACGAAGCTGCCGAATTTTATTTTTTCTATTTGTTCTGTGCAGAGGCAGCTCCCTTGAACGGTCCCAAAAGAAGTATGAGGAGATGCACACATTGCTGAAAACCTAGCAAAAATTATTGAAATATAATCAAACAAAGTGAAAGCACTAATAGCCCATATCAATACAAAAGTTTTACTCTAAAGGTAAAAAGTATGCGTCGATTTTTAAAGAATATTTCTTCAAGATATAACAGAATTTTAGTCGTGAATTTTTTAAAGAATATTTCTTCAAGATATAACAGAATTTTAGGCGTGAATTTTTTAAAGAATATTTCCTCAAGATATAACAGAATTTTAGGCGTGGATTTTTTAAAGAATATTTCTTCAAGATATAACAGAATTTTAGGCGTGGATTTTTTAAAGAATATTTCTTCAAGATATAACAGAATTTTAGGCGTGGCTTTTTTAAAGAATATTTTTAGAGCCCCTATCAAAGCCATAGGCGTGGCTTTTTTAAAGAATATTTCTTCAAGATATAACAGAATTTTAGGCGTGGATTTTTTAAAGAATATTTCTTCAAGATATAACAGAATTTTAGGCGTGGATTTTTTAAAGAATATTTCTTCAAGATATAACAGAATTTTAGGCGTGGATTTTTTAAAGAATATTTCTTCAAGATATAACAGAATTTTAGGCGTGGATTTTTTAAAGAATATTTCTTCAAGATAAAAAAGAATTTTAGGCGTGGATTTTTTAAAGAATATTTCTTCAAGATATAACAGAATTTTAGGCGTGGATTTTTTAAAGAATATTTCTTCAAGATAAAAAAGAATTTTAGGCGTGGATTTTTTAAAGAATATTTCTTCAAGATAAAAAAGAATTTTAGGCGTGGATTTTTTAAAGAATATTTCTTCAAGATAAAAAAGAATTTTAGGCGTGGATTTTTTAAAGAATATTTTTTGCCGCATACTTTTATCACCTACTGTCAAAATCAATCAGTACACACGCCTTCCACGAAACCGTATATACATATTTAAAATATGAAAGCAAATCTGTGATCCGAGTTCGGAATTTTAAAATCGGCTTTTTGCCAACTGATAGCAAGCTTTATTTTCACGAAGAAGATTTGATACTGTACTGTTCTGCTATGTTTTTTTTTACTTTCCACACATAGAGAGCGAAGGGAATCGGGAATTTGTATATTTTCCGTATGTTATAAATGAAACTGAAATTAGTGGATTTGAAACAGTTAATACTAAACTGCCGTTGTGAGATGTAAGTCTGAAAGTAAAATAATTTTTGAATTTTAAGGATTTTTCTCAAAGTTTAGTAATGGCATCGGGTGAATGGATTGTGAAAGGATGTGTGTGCGTTGCTATCATGTGTTTTTAGGAATATGTTTGGAATTAAAAAAATCATCACAATAAACTGCCATGTTCATGAAATTTGTGATGGATTGTGAAAGGATGTGTGCGTGTTTTTTTCCTTTTTAGAAATATGTTTGAAATTTAAACAAATGTGGCTATATTCATGAAATTTGTGAAAACATGTGATTATTCTGTGGAAGAAAATAATACCCACTGATCCTGCCAGAAATTATTTCATTATATAAACTATTTGGAGATAAAGATCAGCACGTTTTGTCTATTAATTGAAAATGTGAAATAGAAAAAAAAAGAGTTCAAAAGCATGTTTGTTCTTATCTATCGAATAACGCTTCCCGATCGCATAAAGTTCATTGAATTTTTTTAACTTAGTGATTTGTTGTTTCATTGTAAAAAAATTATTGTTGTTGTTGCTGATATTTTACAAAAGTGAAAATATACTTGTGTGATTAAAAAAAATTGTGGAAGTTTTAAAAAAATTTAATTAAGTAAAAATTTCTGTTATTTAATGATGTTAAAAAAGAGAATGAGTTCAAATTTCGATACAGTTGATAATAAAATCATTTTTTTTTATTTTAAATTAAAAGTTGTCATTGAGTAATAAATCTTTAATATGTGATGTGTAAACAGTTGTTTAGACAATGTTGATATTCATTTGTTTTCGAGTTGCCAACTAAACAGAATTAAATGCTCGGTTCCAGAACATGTAATAATCTTTTATTGACGTTTTATTAATGTTAATGACATATCTGTAATTATGTATTAAATTCGTAATAATAAACCATGGCACAATAAATAGATAGTTAATTTCGATTAACTGTCAAAGTGGGTAATTTCTACTTGAATTCGATGTGCAATGTTGATAGACTTTGCGAATTATTGTGTGTTTCGAGTTGCCAACTTAGATATCAATTTAATTGCTATGTTCTAGATCATGTAATAATCTACAATTGTCGATTTTTTTTATTTTTTTCTTTATAAATTAAAAATGTTTTTGTCTGTGAGCTTTTATAAAACGATTGATTTTAATTCTATTCAATTGCTCTGTTCCTGCACCTTTAGAAGTCTTGAACTAAAGGTGCTTTTACACAATATGTTTTTTTCATATCGACGCCTCCGAAGAATAGTATGCTAAGTCTGAAAAGTGAATTTTTCACCAGAAGCTCTCAAAGTATGGAAGTTTCTTAAATCTTACGTGCCATGCTAAGTAAATTTTTGCTTATAACTTTGCTTTGGATTGGCCGATGACTACCAAAATTTCAGAGAATTTAAATTAAGGACCGTAGTATCTAAAAACGTAAAGAACTTTAAAACATGCTAAGTCGAGTTAGCATACTATGGTTCGTAGGCGTCGATATGTGCTGTCACTTTATTTACATGTGCAACTCATTCATGTTTTTCAATTTTTATTTTGAGGATTCGAAAATATATCATTTTCAAAATAAAAATAATTTGATGATAATTTGTTTGTTTGTTTACATTTTTCTGTCAAATGAGTTGACACTTTAGTAGAATTTTCAACAACAAATTTCCATGTGGTTGTTGTATCGTTTTATGCAAAACACTTGCTGTTATAACACACATGGCATAATTATACAAAGTAGTCTCATGCAGTCATATTTTTCTACATTTTTTTTATAAATTTGCCTTTTGCAGCATTCATTTTTCAAAATGTAAATGAAAATAACTTTCTTGGAAATATACGCATATCATGTGCTCAGTAGCGAGAATTGCTAAATCATTTATATTTATAAATATTTTGAAGTTTCCTGCCTCTAAAACTTTAATATATAATTTGTAACATTCATGGTTAAATTTTGAGGGCAATGTTCAGCTTTAGAAAATATATTTTGTTTAATTTATTGAAAATATGCCAATCGACATACATGAAATTTTATGGAATTTATTTTTCACTTTATTTAAAAGACTACCTTGAATAATTATGCCATGCATGGCACAATAAATAGGTAGTCCATTTAGATCAGCTGATGTCTCGATTAACTGCCAAAGTGGGTAATTTCTACTTGAATTTGATATGCAATGTTGCAAACCATGGAAATATTATAAGGAAAAATTTGACAAAAACCAAGGTTTTTGTTTCGATACATCACCTTATTATTGCATCATCATGCCATGGTTATAGCATTTCCCGTAACGAAAAACCCTATAAAATTACCCTACATTTATACTCGACAAAATGTTAATTACAATTGGTATGTTCCCATACTACAAGAATAGTTTTTACTATTAATAACAAAAATTGCAAATATATATTTTTTTTCACAACAAATTTGACCCAGTCTTCTATATGAATATTAAATATAGAAAAAAAATATTGAATTTCGTTGTCTGGCATCCTGATAAGAAAGGCGTAAATTTGTTATTTCTTTAATAATAACAACGAAATAACAAATTCCGGATATGAATTATATGTTATTTTCATAAATGTATTATTAAGGTTCAGCAGTTCATGCAGGTTCAGCAGTTCATGCAGGTGGTGCATTGTCGTTTTATCAGGTGAATTAAACTGCTGTTGTTTTCATTTTTTTATTCGGAGGTAATATTTTTTTTCGAATTCTAGAATCTTTAATAATATATCAATTTATATTGTTTTCTTAGTAACATATGGTCTGTTCCTGTACTACAAGAATCTACGAGTTTTTACTATTATTTCCGATATCATAAAGGAAAAAAGTGTTATCGTAGTAAAAAATAGTAGATTCTTGCAGTACGGGAACAGGCCAATATATTATTTGTTTGGTTCCCGTACTCAAAAAGTGCTAAAACTGTATAAAAGAAAAGTTGAAAACAATTTCAATTTGTCAATAATTTTTGTTCAATTGTTATATTATCCCAAAGAGAATGAATGGAGAGAGCAAATTTGACATTCTTTCAAGGAAAATTTACTCAGTAAAGGTTTCCAAGTTACATCAGCTGTTTTGTTGTGATTTGTAAACAAACAAAACAATTTATTCTCATGCATTTTTGTAATTATTATTTTAATTTGTTCATGATATTAATTTTTCTTAAAAAATCGGATCTTTTGCTCTAATATGTAATCAGGCGAATCGATAAAACCTCTTAACTGGTAGGTGTTTGTTTGCCCTGACAATTTTCTCTCTTTAGAATGAACATTTTATATTCACTCTCAGTAAGTTCTTAGTTTATGCATTCTACATCGACTCCATTTCTAAATCGAGGTACTAACTCATGAGGTACATGGTACAATAATATAGGGTAGGACAACTTGTGTTGAATAACGAAAAACAACTATGTAGGTAGTGGTTTCTTCTGTAAAATATAAAAAACGTACGAAATAAGTTGTTGTGTTTATTTAGAATTCTTCAACACAAAAATTGAATAAAAGTTAATGGTTTCTTCCCAAAATCCAATTTACTTCCAAAAACTTCAAAAACAAATTATTTTTATTTTAATTAAATTTGAATATATTTCATTTTCTTATTGTACGTTTACATTATATCGGATTTCGTTAACACAGTGGCATATAATTTTCAATTCCATTGTTTATATGTCAAATAAATCCTCATAATGTCGGTTAAACCGGTAAAAAGTTCTAATGTAATTGCCATTTTATTTATTTTAAATGTGTATTGTTTCGAATCCCATGCTAAATAAAAATATGTTGAAATATATTCAAATTTAATTGAATTGAAAAACTTTTTACATTATTTGTCTGGAAGAAATTTTGATTTTATGTACACAACAATAATTTCATAGCACTCGATTTAGAAAATAAATCATAGTATTTCATTAATTTTTTCGCGTTTTTAGTTATGACAAATAAACACAACAACCTTTTGAGTGACAGAACAAGCCACTACCAACCGATATGCTTTTTGTTATTCACATCAATGGCCTGTTCTAGTACTGCAATAATCTACTACTTTTTACTACGATAACGAATTTTCTTTTATGACATCGAAGAAAATAGTAAAATCTAGATGTAGAGACGGGAACGGACCACAAGTTGTCCACCCTGTATTTTTGTACCCATCTTACAATAATAGAAGGTAGGGCAGCTTGAGTTGAATAACAAAAAAGCAACTATGTAGGAGTTGGCTTCTTCTGCCAAATATAAAAAAATATACGTAACAATTGGTTGTGTTTATTTGACATTTTTTTAACACTTAACGAAAAATGCGAAATGACAATGAAAAATTATGATTTCTTTCCAAAATCCTGTAGTGAATATCATGAAATATTTGTTTCATCCATAACAAAGTAATTACTTCCAGACGGACGTGTTAAAAACATAATTTTCATTTCAATTTAATTGGAATATATTTCAATTTATTTTGAATATATTTGACATTGTATTCAAAACAATACACAGAACTACACAATATATGTATTTTGTTTTGATGGAACAACCCAACTTGAGAAAAAATTGTAATCAGTTGGTAGCAGTATTCTACCTTGTAATAATAGCTCTGTCTGTTTACTCGATATTTGGTAACAATTGTTACCAAATGTTGTCTGTTTACACAAAAATCCAGTAAAAGAGAGTCAAGTGAGAGAGCAAGTTTGATAGTTGAACAACAACAAACATACTGGAGTTTACTGAAAAAATGTTATGCAGTAAGATTTTGCAAACTCAGCAGTTTTGGAACAGCTGTTTTATGACCAAACATAAACATTATTCAAAACCTTTTTTTGATTTGCAAAGTTCTTTGAACTAGAACTTACTGAATAATTCTTACTGGAAAAGTAACCAGACAACCTAATTATACCATGATTCTACCATGGTAAATAGATCAAATTCCCTTCAACAGTAACTGTGACTACAAACAAAATGTAATCCCTTATTTAATTGACAACCGCTCTATGTCAAATAACCGACATAATTCTATCAAAGACGTGGTTTATTTTTAACATCCCAGACTTTAATTATGATAATTATTCCCTTTATAATAAAATACATAAATGTAAACATAACCTATCAGTCGTTTAATGTTCATCACTTCTCTTATCGAATACCAACTATCGATAACATTGGTTACTTTTCAATTACACATGTTCGCTCTCTCTCTCTCTCTTGGCAAATGGGTACCTCATACACACATAGAAGAGAATCACAGAGAATTGATTGGAATTGCGAAAAAACATGTGCTGAAAGCAAGTCAAAAGAATAAAAGCGGTTAAATAAAATACAAGGGAAACATTTTGAAACGCACATTTTTTACACGATAATTAAATGAAAGAAAATTGAAATAATAACAAATTCCCAAAAAAAACCGAAGGCAATTAACGGAGTCCTCAGGTAAATTGAGTGTTTGGGGTTTTGGTTTGTTACAAAATTTGTGGGGGAAATTTGATGGATGGTCGATTAGTAGTTATAGGAAAAAATGAAGGAATTTTTTTTAGCAATGCAATGAAAATAGCGATAAAATAGAATCTAATAACAAAGAGCACAAAACACACAATCGCTCGCTAGTGCTGTGGCGCTGGCTGGCTGGCCCCTCCAATGGACGACATTTCATCGAATGGTTAGTTGGAGACGGCGCATATGTCGACGAATGTGAGTGGAAGAGTATAAAACGAAAACAATGTGAAATGTGTGCGCTCTTTTACGTTTAGAACCTCGAGGTGTGAGGACGTTGCCTTCGTTAGCATCTACCGCCTGACTAGTAGTGCCTGTTGTCTGCCTGTCTTCTTGTGGCCGAAACACACAGAACGTCGCTGTCGTTTGTCGTCCCCACACTGAACACGCACTAACGCGTACCGTTTTCAAATACCCCCTTTTAGAGCTATCTGGAGGAGAAAAACAGGAGGAAGCCACCGTCGCCGCCAGTAACCAACCATTATTTTTTGTGTACGGAAGAATATCAAATATTTGTAGATTATCAAAGTTATTTCCTATATAAAAGGAAATCGTATTGAAATTTGTTTTTATTAGTGCTCAAATAACACAAAAATTTAAAGACTGAAAAGTGCGAGTCTTTAAAGGAAAACCCCAATGAAAAGTTACATAAATTTTAGTCTGTTCTATAAAAAAATATCGCATCAAAAAAAAAGAAAAAAAAAAGAAATTAAAGCAGAGCAAAGCAACCGAAAAAAAACGAAGAGAAAAATTAAATATAGTGTGTGTGATTTTTTTTTCATTTTCCTAAATGTGTTTTCCTTGTGAAATATAGTCACCGCCACAGCAACAACAACAAAAACATCGGCGGGATGACCCCCCACAACAATCCACCATTGTGTCCTCTCCATCCACCCCCCGCAAACAACAACATTTGAAATGTTTGCCGTGGTCGTCGTCTAGCCATACAAAAAAAAAAAATTATATCACTTTGAGAAAAATCAATCATATACATATATATAAAAAAATAGTTATTTTTAGTAAAAAATATTTTTTTAAAAATATATATTTTTTCTTTATAAAAAAAGAAAGCCTCCTAAAACTAAATCTCTCTAAAAAATCCATCACTTATTTTATTTAGCTTAACCAAAAGTATCTACAACAACTGTGCAACAACCATCATCATACCACAACTGCTGCTGGTACATCAACAAACAACAACAACTAAATAACCATATATAAAAACAATTTTTAATCAGCAACAACAAATAATCCACATTCAAAATGCCAGCTACTCCAACAAATGGTCATGCCAACGGCTGCACTGTCAACGGCAATGGTACTCAATATGACATGGAAGATGGTCAATCATTCCTTTTTACTTCCGAATCTGTAGGCGAAGGACATCCAGGTGAGTGTTTTGTCATTATAATTTACTATATTTCTTTTTTAAATACATTTAATTTTATCTATTTTTAAGTTTTGGGAAATTTGCAAAGTTGTAAGGCATACTTTTAGAGATTATTGTATGGCAAAAAAAGTCAATCGTCAATCGAAATTGCTTATAATGACCCTGAAGAGCCCGGCTAAATTTGTTGATTTAAGCGATATATCGTTATACATCTTTTCTCGGGACCTTTCAATAAGTTCAAGTGTCGTAAAAATTTTTGTCGTTATAAACGATTTTGTACGTATGTAATTTTTGATATTTAAAGTAGCGCATCTGCAAGTTTCAACACGATCAAAATATTTCACATATTTTCCAATAGAAATACAGGATTTAAAAGGATCCGGATAAGACTATGGAAATATCGAGCCATATTCGCAAAAAAAAACGTGACCCTCAAATTTGAAATTTTACAGGAGAAGGTTAGTTTTAATAAATTCAGATTTATTAAAGCTTTTTATACCCTTCTCCACACTGCGGTACAGGTTATTATGTCTTTGTGTATATGTTTGTAACAGGCAAAAGGAAATGAGATATACAAATGGTTCCTTTTGAAAATATGCATAGAATCACTTTCTGAGTCGATTCATGCTCCGTCCGTCTATCCGGCCGTCCGTCCATGTATTTCTGTGAGCAAAGTACAGCTCGCATTTATGATCCGATTCGGACGAAATTTGACACACGTCAATTATTTAGCCCAAGAACGAACCCTATTGAAATTGGGAAAAATCGGTTCAGTTTTGATATAGCTCCCATATATATTTTCGTCCGATTTCGTGTAAATGGTGAACCATAGTCCCTATATTACTTTCGATTTGCACGAAATTTGGCACAGCATACTGAATTGAGTCGAGAATGGTGTGCGTTAAGCTTCGTGGAAATCGGTTCAGATTTGGATATAGCTCCCATATATATTTTCGTCGGATTTAGTGTAAATGCTGCACCAAAGTCCGACTAGGTATAACATTGGACCCACGCGTAGAACTTAACGGCTATATATCAACAGTCCTGAGATTTGACGATATAGATGTCGTTATCTTTAGTAGAGACGACTGGAATCGTAGCAACCCTCCTCTGGAGGCCTTTTTAATACGTACGGATCCAAGACGGAAGAAAGTACAGAAACTTGCGTCTACTGTGAAAAGCTAGGCCTTGAGCTTACCTTCAAGCTGGATATCAACTGCAGTGTTTTCCAAGTTGAAATCTTCGCTATTTGGAAGGCAGCGGGATTGATAATGGATGCAGAGATCGTTAAACCGGTGACTATCTTTGTGGATAGTCAATCAAATCCTGTAATATCAAATCTGAGGTCGTCCTCGAGTGTAGAGCAGTTTTGAAAACACTCACTTACAGCTATCGGCTGTGTTGGGTACCAGGACACCTTGACATCATGGGTAGCGAATAAGCTGATGAATTAGCCAAACGAAGATCTGAATCTACAGATCTAGTAATCGATTGCTCAACCAAACCACCAATCTGTCACCTTTTTCGGAACTTTGAAGCGTTCTTCGACGAACGAGCCAATGAACTCTGGCACAACGAACATAGGTTTAATGTGTCAAGATCTAGTTGGCCGACTCTGTCAACCAAGAGAACAAACTCACTGTTGAACCTGAGCAAAGCTGAAATAAGAGTAATGATAGGAATCGTTACCGGTCATTGCAATATACGGGCCTTTACCAGTAAAGGGGACCATGATGTTACTGATTACTGCAAGCTCTGTGCTGACGAGGAGGAGACGGAGGAGACAATTGAATATCTCCTGTGCCGCTGTCCAGTTCTGGCCTACAGAAACCTAAAGTGGTTAGGAAAGTGCAACCTTAGCACGTAATATGTTTTTCTGTCCAATTTCTTTAGCCATCAAAACTATTCCAACCTTCTTGTTAGCTTCTTTTTCTTTAAGAAGGACTTGAGTCGATTGCATCAGCATATCTCGCTGGTATAAGATGGCAGATTATTAGGAGAATTTTCTTTTAAGAATTAAGAACATTTTTTAACATTGAGTATAACGCTTTTGTTTTGTGGAACAAATCCTTGACCTGGACCATTCACAATATTTTTGTTGCTATTTACAATATGTATTCATATTCGAAATACAGATAATTCAATATTTACATATTCTTTGTATATACATATCATTTTATTTTGTATTTCATTATTCAATAAATATTTAGAATTCAAATTTCATAAAAGAGATATTATTTTACTTTGTGCTTTCTGTACGTTTTTCCTTTTTCGTTCTATTTTGTTAGCAACAAATTGTGTGTTTTGTTTTTGTTATTATTATTCAACATTGTTATTATAATTATGATGATGAAATTGTGGATACACCTCCTCTTCTTACCAAGAAGAACAGCAAATAAAATACAGACAGGCAGATTATTGTGTATGATGGTCGGTCGGTCGGTGGTTGTCTCTTTGTTGTTGTTCTTGACAGTTGATATGTTTCTTGTTCAAACAAGCTTTTGGAAATATGTACCTTTCCAGACACAAAACAACAACAGCAACAAACAAACAAACAAATTGCGTATGTTAGTTCTTTTGTATATCCCTGTGTTCAGTTCAGTGTGCGGCAATTTCTTGTTATATTATTTCAAACAAAATGGCGTTTGCTGGGTATGTTTTTTTTGTAGAGGAGTCTCCTTGTTTCTTTTTGGGTTCCATTTTATTTTTGTTTGTCCGTTTGGTCAAAATATTATATTTCTGTTTGAATTTCCTCTTTAACGTTAGCAGCTCCTGACCAACTCAATCATGATAATGTCGACAGCCGTTGCTTTTGTTTCCATGTATACCAGGAGTTAGTTGTCGTCGTTTAAGGCTTTTTTTATTTTAGGATGCTATCACTTTTATTCTGCTTTGATATTGCATTTTGTTTTATATGCCACAATGATGGAGATAATAATGCCTCCGCAGCAAATATGGTATGCGCGCGCGTTTCTATTTTCTCTTTCCTTGTGGTCTCATTTTTTTTCGTTTTCGTTTGGATGTAATTCAAAAAATATTGTCTGGGTCACTTGATGATGATATGGGAGACAAATTGCAATGCAAAAGTGTGACCATATGATAAACATATGATTCAAGGGAAAACCTATAAAAAGATTGAGAAATTATATAGGTAGGCTCGATTTAAAGAATACCATATTTTAATTCTTAAATTAAAAGTATCCTTTATTTATTCAAACAGAATGTTTGCTTTAAATATATAAGAAATACGTTAAACATAGCAAAGTTTCTTAGGGACGAAGACCAGTTTGGAAATCGGCGCATAACCACCACAGTAGTCTATTGGTACTACGCTACTCATTATACAATTAAGTTGAAATTAATTTAAATAAAAGTCGGTGGTGCTGTTGACTTTTTAATTGAAATAATAAAAAGGTTTTTATTTTTAATGTATATATTTTTTATAAAGGTTGTAAACCAAATTTATATTCCTCTGTAGTAATTTAGAAACCTCTAGAATTAAAAATGTAGTAATACATTTTGTAAATTAATAAGGCAATTTGATATACAAAGATAAAACAATTTTTAATAACAAAAAACATGTTTTGAAATACATTTGATAAACATGGAATAAAAATAATATTTAAATTTGAATTTTCTTCGTGTGACTCATTTGTTTAGTCCAAATTCAAAATATCCTCATTGATTAATAGAACTATATTCTCAGAAATATACCTTAACTAAATTCAATCCAAAAAAGTGGGTTATTTTCTAATATCTTCTCCAAAATTTTTTTATTTCATTTTCCTCACAAAACAACTGAGAAAATATTAAATTGTATTTTGGGATTGGTTTATAACACGTGTTCAAAGCTCACAATACCTCGTCGTTTGAACATACACATGTTTATAGAGACAACAGATATATAATTAAAATTTCAACCCCCTGCTAGAATCAATATCAAAGTTCGGATGTCTGTTCCCATTTTTAATAATCTACAAAAAAATGTTTTCCTTTCGCATTATAGAACATTAGGTTTTATTCGGTTAATAGAAGACCTTTTGAACTGAAATAATACCCTTTTATATCGAAATTTAGTTTTTTGGTTTCCATGTTTCTTTGTACCAAACATAAAACCTATTATTTTTATAAAGCCAAGAACAAGTCCGAATACCTTATATAAAGAAAATAATAAAACCGACAACACCGACTGACACCTTTTACTTCTTCTACGTAAATAATCTTGATTTGAAGGCTTATTTTAATAGGCTGAAGGAATACGTTCCCATTCCCATATAAATATTTCATCTGTTGAACTGAAATAATACCCTTTTTATCAATTGTAAAAACTATTATTTTTAAAAAGCCTAACACAAGTCCGAATACCTTATAAAAAGAAAATAATAAAACCTGTGTGTATATATTATCTGTCGGCTGAGTGTATATATCTGTCGACAACATCGTCTGACACTTTTTACTTCTTCTACGTGAATAATTTTGAAAGTTGTATTTCCTTAATAAACGTCCATTCAAAATAGGTGTCATAAATTGCATGTCCTCCACCATGAGATGGGCATTTAACATACCTAAAATCGATCGATGGAGACAATGTCAAAACACTATTTGTTGGAAATTATTGGCCACATGTTATTAATACTCTTAAAACCCAAAATTATTACTTGGGAAATATGGGTAGAACCTTTGTCAAAATATCCTATGGCTCTCTTGTGTGGTGGAACTGTCTGCGCCACAAGTCGACATCCAGTAAATTAGATATGGTACAAAGAGCAGCCTCGATTTTAGTTACAGGAGCCACAAGCAGCTCTGAACACAATGCTGAACTTTAAGCCTCTGGGCCTCTGCATTAAGTGTCAGCGACTATAATATCACCAGTCCTAAGATTTGACGATATAGATGCCGTTATCTCTAGTAGAGACGACTGGAACCGTACCAACGCTCCTCTGGATGGTCTGGCTTTTTATACAGGCGGATACAAGATGGAAGAAGGTACAGGGGCTGGCGTCTACTGTGAAAGGCTAGGCCTTGAGCTTACCTACAAGCTGGATAGCAACTGTAGTGTTTTCCAAGTTCAAATCTTCTCTATTTGAAAGGCAGCGGAATTGATAAAAAGTCTGGATGATCGTTGGAAATCGTTGAACCGGTGATTATCTTTGTAAATATTTTGTCTTCAAAGACTCCCTTCAGCTCGTCTACAAAGCCTTCCTTCAGCTCGTCTATAAGGATTCCAATCAGCCCATTGAAAATTATTGTCCAAGAGTTATTTATACAAAAAAAAAAACACAATTTCTACTTGGAAAATAAGGCTAGAACTTATGTCAAAAAAATTTTCATATAATGCCTATTAAGACTTCCTTTAAAAACACAATTTCTACTTGGAAAATAAGGCTAAAACTTATGTCAAAATAATTGTCATATAATGCCTATTAAGACTTCCTTTATCTCGCCCAGCTCATCTGTAAAGACAGCCTTCAGCTCGTCTATAAAAACTCTTTTCGGCTCCTCTATAAAGATTCCCATCAGGTAGTATATAAAGGCGACATTCAGCTAATCTATAATGTTTTCCTCCAGCCCATGTATAAATCCATCTTTCTTGTTCGAAAATGGGTATTCATTTTCTTAAGAATTATGGTGTTAAATTTCGAAGTATTGCATCAACACATTTGCATCAGTAAACGTCCTTTATGAATCAGATCTATAAATAAGTTTGGTTGTCATAGTATGGATATGCTCGGGTGGCAATCATTGTCCGCGTGATTTCGATTCATAGATCTCACTGTCTTCGAAACAATAAATTATCCCTTTTTAATGAAATAATTTATTTGTTATTACAGCTACCTTTTAATCGAATTATTTATTTGGAATTCAGATTTCCAATTACAGATAATAAATATAACATAACCTATAATCTTTAAAAGAAAATCCCCATACAATTTTCTTTGTAATTATTACAAGAAATTATGAAATTCAAAAAAAAAAACAAAACAGAAAAAATGTGCATAACATTGGAAAGAAATTCCTTCACTGCATCTGTACAATTATTATTCTGTCTGGTTTGGTCACCTCAAGCGACGAAACACGCATAACTCATTCATGCGCACCATGTGCTTTGGGATTTTTTCAAGTTTTGTTTTCGTTCTCAGTGAAATTTTTCATAGAGAGGAGGCAAAAGACTAACAACCAAAGTACAATGACGATAACTAATTGTACAAACAAAACTAAAAAAATATCTTGTATGTTATCTACCTTTTTGCTTTCATAGTTTATACGATTAAGCGTGACGTTGTTGCTGAAATGCGGCAAAATGTTGGGATGAAAATATAACCAATGAATAAAAAACTATTGGTAATGAGTGAGGGGATTTCGTCATACATTTAGATAAAAATCATGATAGTAGAAGTCACATTTTTTGTGCTATTTTAAAGAAGCAACAATGCTATATAGATAGATTCCCTTAAGAATTACACGATCAAAACAAACTAGAATAAAACAATAAAGCCAAATAATCATTGTTTTAATTTCATTTTTTTCGATTGTTGTGCGGCATTATTTTCTGCCATCGTAGCAGATGAGTGGGTTTTTTTTTATTTGGGCGCCACTCAATGTGTTTTCCGACTACGTTTTATTTATTTTTATTTTTTTAGCTTTTTTCTTGTTTGATAATAACTGCTGTTGTTGCTTTTAGTTTTTGGACTTATGAGTACTTAACCAGTTTGCCAGACCCCAACAACGTGCAAAAATCGAAATATAAACAATACGCAAACCGACGAAGAATAAAGAGGATATATTCGTGTGAAATGTGCTTATCTACAGTGTGTTAAATAAACATTTGCACAGACTAAATGAATATGTTGTGGGGAAGACATCCTAAAAAGTTGTTTTTTTATTGCCACCTTCATTCGAAATTGAATTTGCATTAAGTTACAACAAATATTTATGTTTGTATTTTCTTCGTCTAATACTTAGCGGGTATATAAAGACTTTCTCCAGATCTTCTATCAAGATTCAGTTTGTCTACCAAGACTGCCTTCAGCTCGTCTATAAAATTTTCTTCAGATCGACTATAAAGACATCCTTCCGAATGCGTATAAATATTTCCTTTAGCTCGTCTGTAAAGAATCCGTTGAGCTCCTCTTCAGTTCGTCTATAAAATTCAGCTGGCCTATAAAAATACCCTTCAGTACGTCTATAAAGATTTTCTTCAACTCGTATCAAAGTTCACC
This sequence comes from Musca vetustissima, assembly GCF_032173495.1. Classification (NCBI taxonomy): domain Eukaryota; kingdom Metazoa; phylum Arthropoda; class Insecta; order Diptera; family Muscidae; genus Musca; species Musca vetustissima. Next base: position 83,994 of record NW_026874012.1, on the reverse strand, counting down.
CCTCCGGCTCCACTATAAATATTCCTTTCTGCTCAACTATAAAGACTCCCTTCGGCTCCTCCTCAGTTCGTCTTTGAAGGTCGTCTATAAAGACATCTTTCCGATCGCCTAATATTTTTTTCTTTCTGATCGCCTGTAAAGACTACCTACCTTTGGCTCACCTATAAATATTCCCTGCTTCAGCTCGCGTATGAAGACTCCCTTCAGATCGTGTACAAGGAATTCCTTCAGGTCGTCTGTTAAGTTTCCCTTCAGATAGTCTATAACGACTGGGTTTAGCTCGTCTATAAAGATTCCCTAGTTCAGCTCGTCTGTAAATAATCCCTTCAGATTCAGATATAAAGACTCCCTTCAGCTTGTTATATTATAAAGAAAACGTTCAGCTCCTCTTTAGTTCGTTTATAAAGACCCCTTTCAGATGGCCGTCTCGTCTATGAAGACTCCTTTCTGCTCATCTATAAGGATTCCGTTCAGCTCCTCTTCATATCGTCTATAAATACTCACTCCAGGTAGTCTTTAAGGAATTTCTTTAGCTTCTCTCAGCTGTACTAAAAAATTCCCTTCAGTACGCCTATAAATATTTTGTTCAGCTCGCCCAAAAAGACTAGCTTCAGCAAAAAAAAAAAAAAAAAAAAAAAACACTCTTTAGCTCGCCTATAAAGACTCCCTTCAGTTCACCTATAGAGACTCCCTTCAGCTCGCATATAAAGCCTCCTTCAGCTCGTCTATAACAACGCCCTTCAGTTCGTCTATAAAGACTTCCTTTAACTTGTCTATAAAGACTCCCTTCAACTTGTCTATAAAGACTCCCTTCAACTCGTCTATAAAGACTCCCTTTAGTTCGCCTATAGAGACTCTCTTCAGTTCGATTTGTAAGATTTTAGCTTGGTCACCTATGATAGGTAGCATGTCCTTGGTTGAATTTTCAATATAATTTGTATTTTGCTGCTTCACTCCTGATCCATGTAAGCAGAATTCAAATCTATTCCCAAAATATACAAACTATAATGTGGCACACTGTATGCCATTGTTACGTACAGTGTGTATCTCACGGGCAACATTTTCTTGTTTTAGCTGGTTTCTTGTTTTGTTGTCTGGTGTGTGTGTATTGTTCCATATTATTCCAAGCTATTGGCGGCGGCGGAACCACGTGTTTTCAAAATTCGTCATTTTCGTTTCGTTCTATTTGTGCTTTTTTATTTTTATTTATTTATTCTCATTTGTTTTCTTCAACTTCTTTTTCTTTCGAATCTTAGTTATGCCGATACTAATTACTATCTTATTATAGACCTGTTTAGTATTATTGTTGGTTGTTGTTGTTGTTTTTTTCCTGTAACGTTTCAGTTCAAAATATTATCTTTGTGTATAAAAACAACAACAATATGAACCGGCATTTTGGGATTCTTATTCGGCCCGTGTGTTATAACAAAACATTGATTTTTTGGTTTTTATCTATTTTGTCTTCTTTTTACCCTTCTTTGCTTTGGTCATTATCACTTAAATAATAAATCGTTTTCGTTTTCGGAATGAAATTCCAATTTAAATATAATCTCATCTTCTTTCATTGACATTAAACTTGATTTTGTTGTAAATAATTTTAAATATTTTTTTATTGCGCAACAAATTATGTTATGTCTATAAAATATGATTGAAATTTATATTTAAAAAAAGTACTTCGCCATTATTTTGATTTTTATTTTTATGCTGCAACGTGCATAGCTCGTGATGAAATTTGTCATAGAGACGGTTTTTGGGGTTGAAGATTAAATATTTATATAAATATTTTTTATTTATTTTTGGCAATGTTATCAGAACATATACTGTTTAGAAATAGATTCAAACAGTAGGACCTTTATGTGCGCGATTTTTACATTTTCTACATTAAAAATTCCTAAAATCCATTAGCAGTTTTTTATTAAGATTATGCAATGGTAAAAATTGCAGTCAGAAGAAAACCAAACTAGGCACTCAGCTAGGAAAATTGGTCTAGGACCTTAGACATACCTCGTCTATAAAGGCTCCTTTTAGTTCGTCTATAGAGACATCCTTCAGCACGTCTAGAAAGACCCTCTACAGCACGTCTATAAAGCCTTCCTTCAGCTCGACTACTAGGACTCTTTTCAGCTCGTCTATAAAGACTTCCTTCAGCTCGACTACTAAGACTCCCTTCAACTCGTCTATAAACACTCCCTTCAACTCGTCTATAAACACTCCCTTCAACTGGATTATAAAGATTCCCTTCAGCTCGTCTATAAAGACTCAGTTCAGCTCGTCTATAAAGACTCACTTCAGCTCGTCTATAAAGACTCACTTCAGCTCGTCTATAAAGACTCACTTCAGCTCGTCTATAAAGACTCACTTCAGCTCGTCTATAAAGACTCCCTTCAGCTCGTCTATAAAGACTCGCTTCATCTCGCCAATAAAGACTCCCCTCAGCTCGTCTATAAAGACTCACTTCAGCTCGCCTATGAAGACTCACTTCAGCTCGCCAATAAAGACTCGCTTCAGTTCGCCAATAAATACTCGCTTCAGCTCGCCAATAAAGACTCGCTTCAGCTCGTCTATAAAGACTCACTTCAGCTCGTCTATAAAGACTCACTTCAGCTCGTCTATAAAGACTCACTTCAGCTCGTCTATAAAGACTCACTTCAGCTCGTCTATAAAGACTCACTTCAGCTCGTCTATAAAGACTCACTTCAGCTCGTCTATAAAGACTCACTTCAGCTCGTCTATAAAGACTCACTTCAGCTCGTCTATAAAGACTCACTTCAGCTCGTCTATAAAGACTCACTTCAGCTCGTCTATAAAGACTCACTTCAGCTCGTCTATAAAGACTCACTTCAGCTCGTCTATAAAGACTCACTTCAGCTCGTCTATAAAGACTTCCTTCAGCTCGTCTATAAAGACTCCCTTCAGCTCGTCTATAAAGACTCCCTTCAGCTCGTCTATAAAGACTCCCTTCAGCTCGTCTATAAAGACTCCCTTCAGCTCGTCTATAAAGACTCCCTTCAGCTCGTCTATAAAGACTCCCTTCAGCTCGTCTATAAAGACTCCCTTCAGCTCGTCTATAAAGACTCCCTTCAGCTCGTCTATAAAGACTCCCTTCAGCTCGTCTATAAAGACTCCCTTCAGCTCGTCTATAAAGACTCCCTTCAGCTCGTCTATAAAGACTCCCTTCAGCTCGTCTATAAAGACTCCCTTCAGCTCGTCTATAAAGACTCCCTTCAGCTCGTCTATAAAGACTCCATTCAGCTCGTCTATAAAGACTCCCTTCAGCTCGTCTATAAAGACGCCCTTCAGCTCGTCTGTAAAGACTCCCTTCAGCTCGTCTATAAAGACTCCCTTCAGCTCGTCTATAAAGACTCCCTTCAGCTCGTCTATAAAGACTCCCTTCAGCTCGTCTATAAAGACTTTAGCCAAAGGTTATGTGTTTCTGTTTATAATTTCCTTTTCAAATTAGAAACAAATTACATTTTGAAAAAAAAAAAACATTACGAAATCTGGTCATTGTAATGGAATTATTTGAATGACTTGTCTTAAAAATTGTAATAACAATGAATTATATAGAACAATTATTGTTGTTGTTGTGATGATACTGTTTTTTCAAAAATAGAATATATATATATATATACGTAGTACTACATATGTGTACAATAATAATGACCACGTTGCAAAAATATGTATTTTTCCTTATCACACATTTTTCTGCTCTCCAAAAAGGCCACTGAGTCAATAATAGACTGGACTCTATTTTTGTATTTTAATTACATACATACAATTTATAATTATATACGTATATGCATGTACACATATAAATGAAATGGAATTTTAGTAATTATTGTCGTTGAACTTTTTTATTTTCCGTTGGAAAAAAGTAAAAAAATCTTTCGATAGAGATGCAGAAGCCTGCGGAGGCTGGGAAAAATACCAAATGGTCTATATAGAGACCTCTGGTCTTTATAAAGACCAATTGGTCTGTATAGAGTCCACAGGTCTTTATAAAGACCAATTGGTCTGTATAGAGATCCCTCATTTTTATAAAGACCAATTGGTCTGTATAGAGATCCCTCATTTTTATAAAGACCAATTGGTCTGTATAGAGACCACAGGCCTTTATAAAGACCAGTTGATCTGTATAGAGACCACAGGTCATTATAAAGATAAATTGGTTTGTATAGAGATCCCTGGTCTTTATAAAGACCATTTGGTCTGTATTTAGAAATCGCAGGTCTTTATAAATACAAATTGGTCTGTCATTTTCTACTCCATCATCGACATTCCTATTTCTTACGATTTCTTCAGACACAAAACCCACACTTTCTTTTCATGTCTGGTATAATATGAGAGTCTTGTCCGCCATGTGCAAGTGATGATAATTTCTTAAAAAAAATCATCCAGACTTGCAAATAATATTTCAATATACGATGAAGGCGGGGGACCAGATCAAATTGGCGCTTGTGCCATCAATTTAGCACAACGTGTATCTCCTTTGGCGCATTGTATTTCATATACAAAATGAAAAAAAAAACCAGTAAGGAAAGTAGTAAAGTCGGACGGGGCCGACTCTAGGATACCCTTCACCACTATGGGTACATTAAACAGGACTATTAACATGAAATTGGATGAAATAAAATATGTGATATTTATCTAAATGTGAATCTACCTAGATTTGTCCATAAAGTGTGTAAATCGACTTCAAACAAATATAAATAGGTCATCCGGTTGACTATGTCTGTACTTCTAGAAAACGCAACTACGTAATTCTATGCTCAATTTTGTACGTTGTGCAAAATTTGATGTCAATCTGACTAACATGAGGAGTATGATGCCCAATTTGCTTGATATCGGGCGAAAAAATATATGTAAGCTATATCCACATATTAAGCGATTTCAAACAAACTTGTCACAGGTTAGGTTATACTAACTTTAGAACGTTTTGTTCCTATTGGTTCCTTGGTGCGTCAATTACATAAAATCAATCTATAATAAAATGGAGCTATATCTAAATCTGGACCGATTTTCACGAAACAAGGCAGACATCACTCTAGGCTCAATTCAGTACGTTATGCCAAATTTCGTGCAAATCGAAAGATATATAGCGACTTTGGTGAACCATTTACATGAAATCGGACGAAACTATATGTGGGAGCTATATAGAAATATGGACCGATTTTATCGAAACTTGGCAGACATCACTCTAGGCTCAATTCAGTACGTTGTGCAAAATTTCGGGCAAATCGAAAGATATATATGGATGTTGGTGCACAATTTACATGAAATCGGACGAAACTATATATGGGAGCTATATCTAAATCTGGACTGATTTTCACGAAACTTGGCAGACATAACTCTAGGCTCAATTCAGTACGTTATGCCAAATTTCGTGCAAATCGAAAGATATATATGGATTTTGGTCACAATTTACATGAAATCGGACGAAACTATATATGGTAGCTATATCTAAATCTTGACCGATTTTCACGGAGCTTGGCAGACATCATTCTAGACCTAAATGATTAGGCTGTACCAAATTTCGTGCTAATCGAAAGATATATAGGGACTTTGGGGCCCCATTTACATTAAATCGGACGAAACTATATATGTGAGCTATATCTAAATCGGGACCGATTTTCATGAAACTTGGCAGACATCATTCTAGGCCCAATTAAGTACGTTATGCCAAATTTCGTGCAAATCGAAGGATATATAGGGACTTTGGGGCACCATTTACATGAAATCGGACGAAACTATATATGGGAGCTATATCTAAATCTGGACCGATTTTCTTGAAAAAGGGCAGACACCATTCTAGACTCAATTCAGTACGTTATGCCAAATTTCGTGCAAATCGAAAGATATATAGAGACTTTGGGGCACCATTTACATGAAATCGGACGAAACTATATATGGGAGCTATATCTAAATCTGGACCGATTTTCACGAAACTTGGCAGACATCACTCTAGGCTTAATTCAGTACGTTATGCCAAATTTCGTGCAAATCAAAAGATATATAGGGACTTTGGGGCACCATTTACATGAAATCGGACGAAACTATATATGGGAGCTATATCTAAATCTGGACCGATTTTCACGAAACTTGGCAGACATCATTCTAGACCTAAATGATTAGGCTGTACTAAATTTCGTGCAAATCGAAAGTTATATAGGGACTGTTTACATTAAATCGGTTAAATATATATATGGGAGCTATATCTAAATCTGAACCGATTTTTCCCAATTTCAATAGGGTTCGTCCTTGGGCCAAATAAGTGACCTATGCCAAATTTCATCCAATTCGGATCATAAATGCGACCTGTACTTTGTTTACAATTTAACATGGACAGACGGACGGACGGACGGACGGACGGACAGACGGACATGCGTAAATCGACTCAGAAAGTGATTCTATGCATATTCTCAAAAGGAACCATGGGTCTATCTCGATTATTTTTGCCTGTTACAAACATATGCACAAAGACATAATACCCTGTACCACAGTGTGGTGAAGGGTATAATCAACAACGTCATCGAAAAAAAAACTGCATGTCTTACAAGGTTCTATTATGTTCACGGCTGTGAACATAATATATTTTATAATACATTTGACGCAGAAGAAGACGACGACTACGACTAATGGCCTTCTCGTGGATGTCCATCGTGTTTTGGTGGTGTACTATTCTGTCATATCATCATGAATTTATGGTGAATATTTAAATTTTCATTTTTGAAATCTTGAAGAAATAGCCAACATATATGTACTTGACGACATATTGTTCCGAAGTTTCATTTCATCTAGACACATTGGCATTGAATTACATATATACATGCCTGCATGCATGTATACTCACATGTGTCACTGACTGAAAGTGCATTTTTTTGTTGGTTTTATTTAAATTTGAATACCTTCTACCTTCAGCTCGTATAGAGACTCCCCTCAGTTCTTCTATAGGGACTCCCCTCAGCTCGTCAATAAAGACTCCCTTCAGCTCGTCTATAAAGACTCACTTCAGGTCGTCTCTCGACCACTGTGCTTAATCACCGTTTAAAATATGACTCAGAAGATCACTCTGAAAGGTTCAGGACAAATTGGATTAACATAGAAAGATTTTACTAAAGAAAGTTATTTCTAAAATAAAAATAATGATAAGAAAAAATCGGACTTCTAGGTACCACAAGAAGATAATTTAGATGATTCATTTCAAATTTCAATTTGAGGTTGATAACTCTGTCTAACCTTTAGCCAAAGGTTATGTGTTTCTGTTTATAATTTCCTTTTCAAATTAGAAACAAATTACATTACACAAAAAAAAAAAAAACAAAAATACGAAATCTGGTCATTGTAATGGAATTATTTGAATGACTTGTCTTAAAAATTGTAATAAAAATTAATTATATAGAACAATTATTGTTGTTGTTGTGATGATACTGTTTTTTCAATTGATTGATAAATCAATGTCCTTCCTTCTCAGAATGTAAGGGAAATTATAGAATATATATATATATATATATATATATATACGTAGTATTACATGTGTGTACACTTATAATGACCACGTTGCAAAAATATGTATTTTTCCTTATCACACATTTTTCTGCTCTCCAAAAAGGCCACTGATTCAATAATAGACTGTACTATATTGTTGTATTTTAATTACATACATACAATTTATAATTATATACGTATATGCATGTACACATATAAATGAAATGGAATTTTAGTAATTATTGTCGTTGAACTTTTTTTATTTTCCGTTGGAAAAAAGTAAACAAATCTTTTGATAGAGATGCAGAAGCCTGTGGATGCTGGGTAAAAATAGCAAATGGTCTATATAGAGATCTCTGGTCTTTATAAAGACCAATTGGTCTGTAAAGAGTCCACAGGTCTTTATAAAGATAAATTGGTTTGTATAGAGACCATTTGGTCTGTATTTAGAAATCGCAGGACTTTATAAATACAAATTGGTCTGTCATTTTCTACTCAATCATCGACATTCCTATTTCTTACGATTTCTTCAGACACAAAACCCACACTTTCTTTTCATGTCTGGTATAATATGAGAGTCTTGTCCGCCATGTGCAAGTGATGATAATTTCTTAAAAAAAATCATCCAGACTTGCAAATAATATTTCAATACACGATGAAGGCGGGGGACCAGATCAAATTGGCGCTTGTGCCATCAATTTAGCACAACGTGTATCTCCTTTGGCGCATTGTATTTCATATACAAAATGAAAAAAAAAAATTCAACAACGTCATCGGAAAAAAACTGCATGTCTTACAAGGTTCTATTATGTTCACGGCTGTGAACATAATATATTTTATAATACATTTGACGCAGAAGAAGACGACGACTACGACTATGGCCTTCTCGTGGATGTCCATCGTGTTTTGGTGGTGTACTATTCTGTCATATCATCATGAATTTATGGTGAATATTTAAATTTTCATTTTTGAAATCTTGAAGAAATAGCCAACATATATGTACTTGACGACATATTGTTCCGAAGTTTCATTTCATCTAGACACATTGGCATTGAATTACATATATACATGCCTGCATGCATGTATACTCACATGTGTCACTGACTGAAAGTGCATTTTTTGTTGGTTTTATTTAAATTTGAATATACACATGAAGCTTCTTATTTTTGTCTAACTATGTTTTATACAGAGTGTGAAATTTTGAATGCGCGTGCGATTACTCGTGTTGCAGATTTCCCAAAACTTTTTTATATGTATATTTTGTTTATTATTCTTGAACATTTGCAACAAATGTTTATTTACGTTTTTATTTGAAAAAAAAAATTCTAATCTTGTATGTTTTTTTTTCTTTCCTTACAGATAAAATGTGCGATCAGATTAGTGACGCCATTTTGGATGCCCACTTAAAACAAGATCCCGATGCCAAAGTTGCTTGCGGTAATTGATATTTAATCATTTTTTCGCGTAACAAAGTCATGGTCATGATTTTCTACAACAATATTATGTTTATGCTGTTTGTTGGTGCTGCGTTCAATTTAGAAACCTTTCTGTCGACTTTTATAATTTTGTGAAAGACTTGCGATCGTAGTTAACATTGATAAAAATGGATTTTCCTCATTATTTTCCTTCTTTGAGAATTGTTCTGCATTGCCTGAAAATGAAGCAATATTTTCAAATTTGTCGTGAAAATATTTTTTGCCGGTTAGAGTATTCCAGAAAGAAATTTGGGAAATTGCCTCGGAAATTAAACAATATTCTCACAAAGTTAACTCAACGATTGGTCTGTACATAGGAACCACTTTCGTCAATTGTTCTGTATAGATACCACAGGACTTTATTAAGTTCAATTGTTTTGTATTTATAAACCACAGATCTATATAGAGATCAATTGGTCTGAAACTATAGGTCACAGGTCTTTACAAAGGCCAATTGACCATAACGATGTATTTTCAAAGTTGATGTGGAGAGATTTTTGGTTTGCTACGGAAAGAACAATTGCTTTGGAAATTAAACAATTTTCTTACTATTTGATATCAGAATGTATGAGGGTTAAACACAATATTAATTCAATAATTAGTCTTTATAAAGACACCACATGTCTTTTTAGAGAGTATTTGATCTTTATATAGAGGCCACAGGTTCTTAAAAGGACCAATTGGTCTGTATAGATATCCCTAGTCCAATGACTAATGGTTTGACGTATACCAAGTGCAGTATATCTAGAGTCATCAATAGATTCCCAATCTATAGTAAGGTCAGGATAAAAGTGCCCTTAGTAGATCAGAATGTAATAGGTATTCTCATAGAAAACCAGGAGGTATACTCATAGAAGACTAGAATGTATCCTCATAGACGGTTTCTCTTAGACGAATAAATTATTATCCCCACGTGGGGCCAGGTTTTCTCATAGGCCATCAGAAATTCTCATAGAAAACCATATTGTCTTTCTAAAGATCTTTTCATAAATGACCAGGAAGTCTCCTTATAGAAGATAATATATATATATATATAATCTAATTTATCTTCTAATTGAAGATCAGAATGTCTTCTCATTGAAGATCAGAAATCATTCTCATAGAAGACCAGGATGCATTTTAAAAGTAGATCGGGATGTCTTCTCTAAGAAGACAGGGATATCTTCTCTAAAAAGAAAAGAAGGTCTTGTCATTGAAGAGCAGTAGGCCTTTAGAAGATCTCATAAATTATAGGATGTCTTCTCATAAATGTCATTAAGACTATAGAATGCCAGAACGTTTTCTCTTCATATAGAAGACCAAAATATGTTTTCATAAATGACCAGGAGGTATCCTTATAGAAGATCAGAAGGTCTTCTAATTGAAGATCAGAATGTCTTCTCATTGACGATCAGAAATCATACTCATAGAAGACCAGGATGCATTTTAAAAGTAGATCGGGATGTCTTCTCTAAGAAGACAGGGATGCCTTCTCTAAGAATAGAATACAAGAATGTCTTTTTATTGAAGATCCTGAGGTCTTCTCATAAAAGATCGTAAGGTCTTCTCATTTTCATAGAAGACCAAAGAATCATCTTTTTGAAGGCCAGAAGATTTTCCAATAGAAGATCAGAATTTTTTCTCATTAAAAATCAGGAGGTGTAAAAATAATGTAAAAAACTTCTTCTCATAGAAGAAGCAAAGTTCGTTTCATATTAAATCAAAAAGATTCCTCATAGAAGGTCCAAAGTTCTTCCTATTAAATATGATAAGAAGAGTAAAAATGGTGTAGATAAGAAAAGCCATAAGAAAAACTTCTGGCAACAAAACCATATAATATAAGACCAATAACGTATGCCCATAGAAGATTATCAGCCTTCTGTCTTTATACAAACCCAAAGACATCCGCAATATACAGCCTTCAAGCTCATGGTGTAGAGTAAATAAAACTGCTCCGCTATTACTTTATTTAGCTTCAAATTACGCTGTACTTTAAATCTCTTTTTCTTTTTTTTTTGCTCTTTACTTTGAATCTGATTTAGGGATATCAAATTTGTTTCTGGTCTCCGGGCGGCAATTAAAATCAATTGGCGTCTGACTTCTGATTCAAAATTTATTTAGCAGCTTTTTTTAAACAAATAAACATAACTTGGTCCTTTGTGTTTTGATAAAGAACCAAATTTCTTTTGATTATTTTTTTGATATTGATACATATCATGATCATGACAAAAAGCGTGTGCCTCTAGCTTCTTGACTTAAAATAAACAAATTTTGTAATATTTCTTCTTCTTGGTTTTATTATTTTTCTATAGAAACCGTGGCTAAAACTGGTATGATTTTGTTGTGCGGTGAAATTACCTCCAAAGCTGTTGTGGATTATCAAAAAGTTGTACGTGAAACAGTTAAACACATTGGTTACGATGATTCCTCAAAGGGTAAGTAATTCAGAAGAGACATGAGACGAATTGAGACGATTTTTATAGGAAAACGTGAACAAAAAGTTTTTTAAAGGGGGATTAGTCCATTTTGTTATTATTTTTTTTTTTTTTTGAAATTTTTGTTTATTTATTTCTCTATAATTTTTACCCACCTTCCCCACTCCTTATTTCGTAAACAACAAAATTAAAGGCTTCGATTGGAAAACATTAAATTTACTTGTTGCACTTGAACAACAGTCTCCTGATATTGCCAATGGTGTCCACGTTAATCGCGATCAAGAAGATGTCGGCGCTGGTGATCAGGTATTTTGTGTTTTTCTCAATTTCTCTTTCTCCTTGTTGTTGTTGTAAAAAAAAAAACAAAACGTCATCCATTGTATATCCTATTTCTCTACCAAATAAGAATTTTTGTTCGTTCGTTATGGCGCCATTTCAAAATTTTATTTATTTTTTGCTCTTATTATTTTTTATTTATCTAAATTTTTTATGTTCGTTAACATCCATGGTTGGCAAAATTCATTACAAAATTCTGTTTTTTTTTTTCTAAATTTCTTTGACCAATATTCACTAATATTAATAAACAACAATAACTAATCCATTAAACCAACTATAGATTTGAAAAAAAATGGGAATGAAAATTCATCAACATCTTTATTTTATTTATTTAAAGAGTGAAAAAGAAATTTAATGAGCTCATAAATGTGGATAATTATAAAATCGAAATTTGAGCAGTGTTTCTTAAAGAAAAATCCAAGCTGAGATGAACTTCTGGTCCTCGGTATGAAGATCGTCTGGTTTTTTATGTCCCATAAAAAACTGTTTTTGGTATCATTTTTAAGGACCTTCAAAGTTTCTATGAATTATTCTGATATTCCAGAGGACTTAAAAAATAACTTGCAGTCTTCTACGAGAATACCCTCTAACTTTTGTCAGAAGACCTAATTCGCGATGAGAAGTATTTTTTGCTTTCCTTTTCTTTGTGAGATCTTTTTGTTTTCTATATCTATCTATCTAGTCTTCTATGAAAAAAATGTTGGTCATATTTTCTTCTATGAGAAGACGTCTGGTTCTCTACCAGAAAACTTAGACTTCTAGAAAGCCTAGTCTTCTATGAAAATTCTTTATGACCATGTTTTCTTCTATGAGAATACATTTTTGTTCTCTACGAGAAACCTCTGGTCTTCAGAGAGAGGCATTTTGACCCTTGTGGTATTCTACAAATAGCCCTTCTGGGGGTTTTGAATTTAGCTTCGTGTCTTCAATGAGAAAACATTTGAAATTCTATTTCTCTTTGGTCTAGTATAGAAAGATTTTCTGGTCTTCAAAAGGTAGTCCTTCTGGGTTCTAAATACTTTTTGGTATTTTCGTGAGTAGACCTGGTCGTCTGCCAGACTGAAGTTTCTTCTTCTGGTATGCTTCCTCCTGAATTTATTCTGGTCTTTATAAGAAATCCTCGTGAAAGAAATCTTCCGTTGATTTCTTCTATGGGAAGACTTTTTGGTTCTCTACCAGAAAACCTAGTCTCCTAGATGACCTCCTGGTTTTATGACAGAATACACCATTGTTTCCAATAAGAAGATATCGTTTTGGCCCTTTATATGAAGACCTTCGAATCTTCTATAAGGATACTGTCAATCTTTCATGGTTTTCTATGAGATGACTTCCCTCTATAAGAAAAGCTCCTAATGGTTTTCTATGACTCCAATAGGAAGACATCGTTTAGCCCTTTATAAGAAGTCCTACAAATCGTCTATAAGGATAAATCCTGCTTTTCACGGTCTTTTATGACAAGACTCTTTCTTTGAGAAGACTTTCTGGGTGGTCTTTATGGACTTCAATTTATAAAAATATGTCCTAATGGTCTTTTATGAAAATATAGAGTATAGTATAGTATACAGTAGCCTTTTTGAGAAGATCTATTTTAATATTGGGCTTCCACGAGAATACCTTCTGATCTTCTGGAGAAGGTCTATTTTTGAGAAGACTTTCGGATGGTCTTGTGGACTTCTATATTAGAAATCATTTGAGTTTCTATGAGAAGAATCTTCTGTGAGAAGGTCTACGCTTGGGAGATCGCCTGGTTTACAGGAAAGGGCTTTGTTTACTTCAATTAATAAAAATAGGTTCAAATGGTATTCTATGAGAATATAGAGTAGTCTTTCATGAGAATGCCTTTTGTTTTTCAATGAGAAGATCTATTTTTATACTGGGCTTCCACGATAATACCTTCTGATCTTCCAGAGAAGCCCTTTTTTGGGAAGACTTTCTGGAAGTTTATTTTTGTTGTCTTTGAGAAGACGACCTATTGGGATTGGAAGATCCCGTGGTTTATAAGAAGACTTTTGCGGACTTGAATTTATAAAAAATAGGTCCTAATGGTCTTGCACGAGAATATAGAGTAGCCTTTCATGAGATCTTTTGTTTTTCAATGAGAAGATCTATTTTTATACTACGATACAACTTCCTGGGCTTCTGCGAGAATACCTACCTTCTGGTCATCCAGAGAAGGTCTTCTTTGGAAGGTCTTCTATATAAGGTGTTCTATATAAGAAATCATTTGTGTTTCTATAAGAATGTATTTTTATTGTCTTGGAGAAGGCGACCTATTACTCTTGGAAGGCCTCCTGATCTATAAAAAATTATTTGTGTTTCTATAAAAATGTATTTTTGAATATATATTTTTATACTACGAGACAACCCTCCTGGGCTTCTACGAGAATCCATCCTGATCTGCGAGAAAGTTTTCGTTGAGAAGACTTTGGTTTTCAACATTAGAAACCCTTTGTGATTCTATGAGATGGGATCTTGTATTAGAAGTTATTATTCTTTTTTTTTTGAGAAGAAGTCATATTACTCTTAAAATATTCCCTTGGCCTGTAGGCCTGTCTCTTATATGAGAAATCCTTTGTGTTTTTATCATAAGGGGTCTTCCGTTCGAAGGTATTTTTGTTTTCTTTGAGGTTTTTTGTTTTTCTTGGAGATAGACCTCCTGGTCAATAGAAACATATACTAATATTCTCAATCTTTAGAAACATTGCTCAAATTTTTGTTTTCCAACATAGCTAATATTTCATTTAAACATTTTCAATAAAAATATAATTATCATTTCATGCACGTCAAAATGGGGTTGAAATACAATTCATGAATGAGAATGAATACAAAAAAGTTTTCCAGTTCTTTTCTCAAAACTGGTTCCAACGTGGGTTTTCTCTATGTATATGTTTATTTGTCGTCCTCTTGCAATGTGAATGGTTGTGATTGTCCAAAAAATCTGGGTTATATTTATTTTATTTATATACTACTCTGGGGTATTATTATTAATTTCCTTTACAGAATTATATAGGCAAGAAGAAGAACAGCAAAGATATTTTATGATATATTATTTTAAGGAATATTTATTATATAATATTTTTATATATATAATTGTGTGCATTTCTTTCTCTTTTTCTATATATTTAATATTGAAAACAAAATGTTAATAAATATGAAAAACACCGAATCAACAAAAACAGGTTTTGATTATAAGACTTGCAACGTTTTGTTAGCCTTGGACCAGCAATCACCGGAAATTGCCGCTGGAGTGCATGTTAATCGTGCTGAAGAAGAAATCGGTGCCGGAGATCAGGTGTGAAAATATGCAATAAAACAATTTTAGATTTCATTTCACGTCTTTTTTGTAAAAAAGAATTTGTAAATTTTTTCTTTGTTTTGTAACTTACCACCTCTATATTTTTCTTTTAGTTAATTTTTGTTTTTCTAACTAGGCCCGCTTTTAGTTTTCTTTTAGCTAGTCTGTATATCTGTCGGTTGTTGAATCTATATTTTTTGTATTTTTTTTTTCTTTAACTCAATTTGTTTTTTTTCTTTTGCCTATGCACACACACACATGTTCACTTGTATCACCCATTACAATAATAACAAATCAAAACAATTAAGACTTGTTATTTTTTAGAATATCAATTGGAGTTCAATTAGTTTTTGAATTTTCAAAATTCCATTAGAAAATAACAAGTTTTCTTCATATATTTAAATATATATTTTTTAGATATTAATTTCACTTTTTGGTGTTTGTGATATTAGAGTTTGACTCCAAATTTATTTGCCTTTTTTCAAAATTCTCAAAAATTGTATATCATAATAATATCTCTAGAAATTTTGGTTGAAATTGAAATTTGAATATAGTATAATTTTGTTTGACATACTTTAGTTGAGTGGCATGTTGGAGCCCTCTCTAAGGAGTTGGTGTCATACAGAATTGTATTATTTTAATTTTATTTATTGAATTTTATTTAAATATATATTTTTATTACTAATTTTCATATTTGTTTAATAATACCCAACTTATCATGGCTTTATTTCATCTGCTTTTTGCCTTAACCCGCTTTTTATTTATTTTTAATTTTTCTTGTTATACTAATCCTATTTGTGTAGTTAATAACATTTTGTGTATATAACATTTAGTTTTATTTTGTGGCATCGAAATGGTATCAGAAACAGAAGTATACAAATGGGGTTTGAAAAGGCCCCCAATAGAAGATTTATACATATAATTAGAGTGGTGTCATCCCAAATGTAATAAATTAAAGTTTAAATAAGTTTCATAATGCACGAACATAACATTCTGTTTCCAATACCACTTCGATCCCACATCGATAACCAAGCTTATTTTGTGTGTTTTTCTTTATCTTTATTTGTTTATATTTCTAATATTTGTTTGTATTATACATTTTTATTAATATGTTTCTTCTTTCTCTTCCTTACAAATAAAGGGTATTATGTTCGGTTATGCCACCGATGAAACCGAAGAATGCATGCCCTTGACCGTTGTATTGGCACACAAATTGAATGAGAAAATTGCCGAATTACGCCGTTCCGGTGACTTCTGGTGGGCCCGCCCCGATTCGAAGACACAGGTAAGATATTGTTATAAATGTTGAATGTCCGCGTTACAGACTACCAACACACAACATATACGCGTAGAGTAATTGCAATTGGTTCGCTTAGTGTGACCTACACACAGACTTGTATATATTGGTAGTTTTAAGTTTTCTTGTCTAGTGTGTAAGTTGTAAATAGTCACTCTCAATAAAGCCACCAGCCAGAGCACAAGTGTCCTTCCTTTCATCCACTAGAAGCAGTGAAAGAAAATGCGTTCAACAAATATTCGATTTTTTTGTAGAAAAAATTGTGCCGATTTTTATAATTTTGTAAAAGACTTGCGATTGGTGTTAAAATCGATAAACAAAGGACTTTTCCTCATTATCAATACGATTTGAGAATTTCTCTACATTGTTTGAAAAGTATCAAGAATTTGTGTCATCACTATCGGTTTCAGGAGAGAAGAGACTATGAGTGGGTGACGTCTGTTCCCCTGATATTTCAGGATTTTTCTTCATTATCGATACGATTTGAGAACTTATCCACATTGTTTGAAAAGTATCAAAATACTTGTGTCACCACTATCGGTTTCAATGATATAACTTATTATATTAAATACTTCAAACATCCTTATCCCATCGGAGAAGACAACCACGTCTTTCATGAAGAGACCATCTTTATGAGATCCACAGATCTTCTACAAGAAAACATTATTGTATTTTATGAAGAGATCGTTTCGTATTCTATGAATAAATCTTCTCGCTACTTTGAGAAAAACTTCCGGTCTTCTTTGAGAAAAATCTTCAGACTATGATGAGTGGAAAGAAAAGACCTCATGGTGTCCTCAGAAATACGTAAAACTTCCTAATCCTATCTGAGAAGGCATTCAAAATACCATCTGGAAATTTATCAGATCTCCAGATCTTCAAACAGAAAACATGGCATTAAAAAAAAACTTTTTGTATTCTATGATACCTTCTGGACATTTATAAATATATTCTTTGGGTATACTTTGATAATATCATCTTGTCCTCCTTGAGAAAAATATTCTTTTGAGAGGGCCTTTCGGACTTCCATGGAAAATCTTTCTGCTCTTCATGACAATACTTCCCTCTCTTCTTTAGGAAAAGACATTTCGGTCTTCTACGATAAGGCCGTTTGGTCCTCTACGGGTAGCGGATCTTCTAGGCTTATGTGAGAAGTCTTTCTAAACTTCTATGAGAAAAATTTTTTTCCTTCAATGTAGACCTCTGTGTCTGCTTTGAGAATACCTTCTGGTCCTCTTTGAGAAAAATCCTTTTTATACCCTTCACCACACTGTGGTACAGGGTATTATGTCTTTGTGCATATGTTTGTAACATGCAAAAGGAAACGAGATAGACCCATGGTTCCTTTTGAGAATATGCATAGAATCACTTTTTAAGTCGATTTATGCATGTCCGTCCGTCCGTCTGTCCGTCTGTCTGTCCATGTTAAATTGTAAACAAAGTACAGGTCGCATTTATGATCCGAATTGGATGAAATTTGGCACAGTTCATTTGTTTGGCCCAAGGACGAACCCTACTGAAATTGGGAAAAATCGGTTCAGATTTAGATATAGCTCCCATATATAGTTTCGTCCGATTTCATGTAAATAGTGCACCAAAGTCCCTATATGTTTTTCGATTTGCACGAAATTTGGCATAACGTACTGAATTGAGCCTAGAATGATGTCTGGTATGTTTCGTGAAAATCGGCCCAGATTTAGATATAGCTCCCATATATAGTTTCGTCCGATTTCATTAAACAGTGCACCAAAGTCCCTAACTATCTTTCGATTTGCACGAAATTTGGCATAACGTACTGAATTGAGCCTAAAATGATGTCTGCCAAGTTTCGAGAAAATCGGTACAGATTTAGATACAGCTCCCATATATAGTTTCGTCCGATTTCATGTAAATGGTGCACCAAAGTCCCTATATATCTTTCGATTTGCACGAAATTTGGCATAACGTACTGAATTGAGCCTAGAATTATATCTGGTATGTTTCGTGAAAATCGGTCCAGATTTAGATATAGCCGCCATATATAGTTTCGTCCGATTTCATGTAAATAGTGCACCAAAGTCCCTATATAGCTTTCGATTTGCACGAAATTTGGCATAACATACTAAATTGATGCTGGAATGATGTGTTTTGAGTTTCGTGAAAATCGATTCAGATCTAGATATATATATTTTCGCCCGTTTAATCTAAATAATGTACCAAGTTCTTATGTTGCATAGCGTTTTGAATTTAATCCAGAATGATGTGTGCCAAGTTTAGTGAAAATCGGTTGAGATTTAGATATCGCTCCCTTATATTATAGATTGATTTTAAGTAATTGACGCACCAAGGAACCAATACATGGCTGATAGGAACAAAACGTACTGAAATTAGTATAACCTAACCTGTGACAAGTTTCGTTGAAATCGGTTCATATTTGGATATAGCAACCATATATAAGTAAATTGTGCATCAAACTCCACATATTTGTTAGATTGACATCAAATTTTGCACAACGTACAAAGAAGTATAGACCTAGTCCAACGGATGATATTTGTTTGAAGTCGATTTACATACTTTTGTTCCATTGTAACAAATGAATTACATGTTTATGGATAGATCTAGGTCGTTTCACATTTAGATAAATATCACATATTTTATTTCATACAATTTCATGATAATAGTCCTGCTTAATATACCCATAGTGGTGAAGGGTATCATTTAGTCGGCCCCGTACGACTTTACTACTTTCCTTACTGGTTTGAGAGTGTCTTTTGAAATTCTATGGAAAAGATCTTCTGGTCCTCTACGAAAACAACATACGAGAATGCCATCTGGTTCTCTTTGAAAAAAATCTTCTCTTTCGGACTTTTCTTTTTGGTCTTCTATATACTTCCCCGTCCAGAAGGTCTTCTAGTTCTCTATGAAAATACATTTCGGTCATCTACGAAAAGTCCTCTATGAGTATTATGTGAGATTCTATGCGAATACTTTTAGGGCTTCTATGATAAGATCTTGTGCTTTTTATGAGAACACCTCCAAATATTGTATGAGATGACATTCTGGACAACTTCTTAAAATACCCCCTTTCCTTCTTTCTTCTTATTTTAGATCACCTGCGAATATTTGTTCAATCAAGGCGCTGCTGTACCCAAACGCGTTCACACAATTGTCATTTCGATGCAACACTCGGAAAAGATCACACTCGAGGATTTGCGTAGTGAGGTTATGAATAAAGTTGTCAAAGAAGTCATTCCCGCCAAATATTTCGATGCCAATACAATTGTACACATTAATCCATGCGGTTTGTTTGTCATTGGTGGACCAATGGGTGATGCTGGTTTGACGGGACGTAAAATTATTGTCGACACCTATGGTGGTTGGGGTGCTCACGGTGGTGGTGCCTTCTCCGGCAAGGATTACACCAAAGTAGACAGATCGGCCGCCTATGCCGCTCGTTGGGTTGCCAAATCATTGGTCAAGGCTGGTTTGTGCAAACGTTGTTTGGTCCAAGTGTCATATGCCATCGGTTTGGCTGAGCCACTCTCCATTACAGTCTTCGATTATGGTACTTCACACAAGACACAAAAGGAATTGTTGGAAATCATTCGGAACAATTTCGATTTGAGACCCGGTAAAATTGTGAAGTAAGTTTGAAAAAAAAAATTATTTGATTGGGATTTTGTTGTTAATTGTAATGTTGTTTTTTCAGGGATCTCGACTTGAAGAAACCCATTTACCAGCGCACAAGTACTTATGGCCATTTCGGCCGTGACGTTTTCCCATGGGAACAGGCTAAACCCTTGAACACCAATGGACTAGAAGCTGACCTGCAGCAGCTGCCTCAGCCACCGTGTGCTAAAAAGTCTAAAACCGCGTAATTTTTAGTTATAATTTTAAAATTTTACTATTCTTTTTGTCCTTCTCTTCTCTTTTATTATTATTATTTTTTTTATTATTTTAAACTATTAATTTGTATGTTTTATTCAAAATGATCTTAAAGTGAAATATTATCCGTTCTATTACATATTTGGCCAAGTACTACCCAAAATGAGAGAAAAAGATATTTTGGTTTTTTTCCTTCGTCATTTTGTGGTCCATCTTCTTTTAAACGTATTTCGCTTTAAAATTTATTTTGATAACTTTAAATTAATAAAACAAAAACTTGTTTTAGTTGCCCAAGAAAAAACAAAATATACCAACTATCAAGAATATAAAACTTAAAAAAAAAAAACAAGAAAAACCATAATAATACAAAAAACAAACTGCTAAACTATATTAAGTAAAAATATAAAATAAATATTTTATAAATTCATCGACAACCAACTACAACAAAGAAAAAAACCTCCAGATGTTTTAAATAAGCAAAGTAATTTATCAAGAATCGCCGTTGCCACCACTGCTGTTTGTATGTATGTGTAATTGTAAATCTCTTCTTATGGAGGTGGGCAAGCAACAAACACTTATGTTTTCAATATTTTTCGTTACACATTTACCCATGTTTTTTGAATTTTTTTTTGTATGTTAAGAAATCAATGCTGTTTTTGTTGTTTGTATATGTACTGCCCTGTTTATGTATTTGTGTATTGTTTTAAATTTCGCTCATATCCAAAGTCTAATTACAACGAAACAGCAGAAATTGTTTTACATATTTTCTTTGTATTATCTCCAATATATTTTTATTTTGTCTGTCTCTCTCTTTCCGCCATTAAATATTTCTCGCCCCCATTCTCTTTGGACATTTTAATATTTTATATACAATATATATTTTTTGGAAAAATACCAAGAAATTAAAATAAATTTAGACTACTTAAAAATTAAATCATTTGGTTATTTTATTTTTTTAATTTTTCATAAACTTAATATTCTTTATATTCAAACGGCCTTTAAACCTGCAGTTGCTGCGATTTAAATCTCTTTCTCCTCTGGCCTATATTTTTATAGCATCCAAAAAAAACCTATTTTCGAACTTAAAATGAGAAAGAAACAACATAAAATGAACTTGTGTATTTTGTATTTAAGGATAGTAGAAATTCCTTATAAGTTAAAGTAAAAGAAAAAAAAAACAATTATGAAAAAATACATTTTGATTAGATTACTAATTACAAATTACAACAGAAATAAAAAACAAGAAATAAAATATTTTTATGTTGTTTGAAAAAAACGCCAATAATGCAATTTATCCATAAACAAATGACTTCTATGTAAACAGAAAAAATCAAGTATAAATAAACAGCAAAGTTTTAAGAAAACAAAAAGAAATCATCCAAATTATATTCAGAAGAAAAAATAAAACAAAAATTACAAAAGATAAACAAAACAATTTCAATAAAAACAAATTACTTAAAAAACTCAAATCACCAATAGTTATTTTTTGGACAAAAATAATACATTTTTTTTTTGTACAGAAAAATAGTTTTAATTCAGTGATTTTTTATGTATTTAGGTTAGGTTAGTAGTTTGTCCATACTCTTCAGATTGTTTTGCCTATATTTCTAGGAATTGTTGGTTCTTAGCGAGTGAGTCTTTTCCATTTACACCCCTTTATGTCATTAGGGTCGTGAATAGTATCCGCATCCAATCTTGTGTAAATGTGCCTTCAAGTTGAGATGTCCTGTCAGTCTGCTTAGTTGTTTTTTTTTTTTTTTAACGATGATGATTTGATATGTAAATCTTCATTTGTCTACTAATCTAAACCGATTTCCACGAAACTTAACGCACATAATTTTAGACTTAATTAAATACGCTATGCCAAATTTCGTACAAATCGAAAGATATGTAGGGACTTTGGTGCACCATTTACCTTAAATTGGTCGAAAATATATATGGGAGCTATATATACATCTGAACCGATTTTGACGAAACTTAGCACACATCATTCTAGGCTTAATTCAGTACGCTGTGCCAAATTTCCTGCAAATCGAAAGATATATAAAGACTTTGGTGCACCATTTACCTTAAATCGGACGAAAATATATATGGGAGCTATATCTAAATCTGAACCGATTTTTACGAAACTTAGCACACATCATTCTAGACTTAGTTCAATACGCTGTGCAAAATTTCGTGCAAATCGAAAGTTATATAGGAACTTTGGTGGATCATTTACCTTAAATCGGACGAAAATACAAATGGGAGCTATATCTAAATCCGAATCGATTTTCACGAAACTTAGCACACATCATTCTAGACCTAATTCAATACGCTTTGCAAAATTTCGAGCAAATCGAAAAAATATATAGGGACTTTGGTGCACTACTTACATTAAATCGGACGAAAATATATATGGGAGCTATATCTAGATCTGAACCGACTTGACACACATCATTTTAGCGTAGTGAATTAACGATATTCCAAATTTCATGCAAATCGAAAAATATATAGGGATTTTTGTGCACCATTTACATTAAATCGGACAAAAATACAAATGGGAACTATATTTAAATCCGAACCGATTTTCACAAAACATAGTACACATCATTCTAGACTTGATTCAGTACGCTGTGTCACATTTCGTGCAAATCGCTGTACAAAATGTTGTGTTCATTGGCCATATCTTGGAGCTTTGCTGAACGATTTATTTAAAATCGGACGTAAATCCGAACCGATTTTTCCCAATTTCAATAGGGTTCGTCTCTGGGCCATGTAAATGAGCTGTACCCAAGTTATTTTGTATTGTATTGTATTTTGTTTACAATTTAAGATGGACAGACAGACGGACATTTATAAATCAATTCAGAAAGTGATTCTATGCATATTCTCAAAAGGAACCGTGTTTCTATCTCGTTTCTTTTTGTCTGTTACAAACATATGTACAAAGTCATAATACCATGTACCACAATATGATGAAGGGTATAAAAAGCATGGTCATGTTCTGGGGGGTTGAAATGAATGAAAGACCTTGGTGAGTATATGAGAGACAGTTCTTGCTTTCAAAATATAGGTCCATATTCCTATATAAAAATCCAGCCTAATTTAGATGTGTTAATGGTCTTAGATCACCTATACTCCGTCAAATTTGTTATTGTAACGACAAACCACATTTATTCTCGTCTTATTTTGACCTGTCGTGTATCATGAGAGTGGGAAAATATTTAGGGAGTATTTAGAACAAGGCCAACTTTCCAATGAGTTCTTATAATATTGAAGATTTTTTATATCGCCCTTTTATAATTTTTTTAATACGTAGTTTATCTTGCATCGAATTTAAGAAGAACTGAAATCATTTAATTTACGTAAAGTCGTTATACTTTTATCTGAATACATCAGCTATTACTCACTAGACGGTTTCATTTTTCATTAATATACAAAGTTTAACTATAGTTCACTAGATGGCGCAACTGCTTAATCAAAACTGTATCAAACAAAGTAACACAGATATCATGTGCAATATATTAGGTTGAAGGAAAAGAAATCCATTATTCTAAAATGAATTATAGTATTTTTTATAACATACTTCGGAATGACGATTTGGGCCAAATGTGCACCGTTTTCTTGTATGATTTCTTGCCATTTTAAATGTAACTTCATAATGCATCTCTCATAGATGTCCTGCTTTCTATTTGCAAAAAACTCTAGTAGTCGATTTTCACAATCCTCCTTAAATACCAATTTTTTATTATTAAAGAAATTTTGCAATGCAAGAAAAATATTATAATGGCTTGGTGACAAGTCCGGACTGTATGGCGAATGCATTAAAACATCCTAACCAAGCTCCCGAAGTTTCTGGCGAGTCACTGTAGCGTTGTCCTGGTGGAACACGACACATCTCCTGTTTGTTAATGGTTTAAAACAGTTTTATGGTTGATTTTTAGCTCCTGGGCGATGTTACGACTGCTAATATGCCGGTCAACTTCGATCATTTCTCCGATTTTATCGACATTTTCGACGACCGGTCTACGTGTGCCAGGTGTATTTTTAACATAAAAAATTTCTGAACGGAATATACGAAATCAAAATTGCACATAATCGGCTGTTACAGTATCGGAACCATAAACACCATAAACACCATTCACAATTTTAGCCGCTTGGCTTGCAAAGAAAAACTGTAAAATTTATCGAATATTCTATTTGTTCACTTCCATTTTTAACACCCCGTAACTCACAACTGAATGAACTAAAAAATAAATAAATAAAAAAAAAAAAACAGTAAGGAAAGATCAAAGACCACTTTGGGTACATACAAGAGATGATAATGTGTAAAATATCCTGTATATAGAAGAGACATAGCATCTCTGGAAGACCATTGAAATCGAATCGGACGAAAAAAAATCTGTGATCCACATAGATATTTTAACCAATAAAAAACTATATACATACCATTCTAAAATCTATGAAAAAATTTCATGTCGATCGGGCAGACTTCATTTTTTTGGTGTAACATTTGTATGAAATCCAGCCAAATTATGTATGTGAGCTATATGTAAATCTGAACCGATTTAAAAAAAATGGACTTTAATCAGTATGCAGTGCAAAATGTTGTCTCAATCGGATGAATATTGGGAGTTTGGTTCGCCATTTACCTAAAATCGAACGAAACTATATATGGGAGCTATATCTAAATATGAACCGATTTCAACAAAACTTCGTGCAAAATTTCGTCTCAATCGGACCAATATTGGAAATATGGTGCTCCATTTACATAAAAACGGACGAAAATATATATGGGAGCTATGTCTAACGCTGAACCGATTTTCTCCAATTTCAATAGGGTTCGTCTTTGGAACAAACAAGTGTCCTGTGACAAATTTTGTCCAAATCGGATCATAAATGCGACCTGCACTTTGTTCAGAAAAATACGTGGACGGACAGACTGACATACATAACAATTCTTTGAATTCTTTTGCCTCTTACAAACATATGTACAAAGACATAATACCCTATACCACAGTGTGGTGAAGAGCAAAATATTTTTTATACCCTTCACCACACTGTGGTACAGGGTATTATGTCTTTGTGCATATGTTTGTAACAGGCAAAAATAATCGAGATAGACCCATGGTTCCTTTTGAGAATATGCATAGAATCACTTTCTGAGTCGATTTACGCATGTCCGTCTGTCCGTCCGTCCGTCCGTCCGTCCGTCTGTCCATGTTAAATTGTAAACAAAGTACAGGTCGCATTTATGATCCGAATTGGATGAAATTTGGCATAGGTCACTTATTTGGCCCAAGGACGAACCCTATTGAAATTGGGAAAAATCGGTTCAGATTTAGATATAGCTCCCATATATATATTTAACCGATTTAATGTAAACAGTCCCTATATAACTTTCGATTTGCACGAAATTTAGTACAGCCTAATCATTTAGGTCTAGAATGATGTCTGCCAAGTTTCGTGAAAATCGGTCCAGATTTAGATATAGCTCCCATATATAGTTTCGTCCGATTTCATGTAAATGGTGCCCCAAAGTCCCTATATATCTTTTGATTTGCACGAAATTTGGCATAACGTACTGAATTAAGCCTAGAGTGATGTCTGCCAAGTTTCGTGAAAATCGGTCCAGATTTAGATATAGCTCCCATATATAGTTTCGTCCGATTTCATGTAAATGGTGCCCCAAAGTCTCTATATATCTTTCGATTTGCACGAAATTTGGCATAACGTACTGAATTGAGTCTAGAATGGTGTCTGCCCTTTTTCAAGAAAATCGGTCCAGATTTAGATATAGCTCCCATATATAGTTTCGTCCGATTTCATGTAAATGGTGCCCCAAAGTCCCTATATATCCTTCGATTTGCACGAAATTTGGCATAACGTACTTAATTGGGCCTAGAATGATGTCTGCCAAGTTTCATGAAAATCGGTCCCGATTTAGATATAGCTCACATATATAGTTTCGTCCGATTTAATGTAAATGGGGCCCCAAAGTCCCTATATATCTTTCGATTAGCACGAAATTTGGTACAGCCTAATCATTTAGGTCTAGAATGATGTCTGCCAAGCTCCGTGAAAATCGGTCAAGATTTAGATATAGCTACCATATATAGTTTCGTCCGATTTCATGTAAATTGTGACCAAAATCCATATATATCTTTCGATTTGCACGAAATTTGGCATAACGTACTGAATTGAGCCTAGAGTTATGTCTGCCAAGTTTCGTGAAAATCAGTCCAGATTTAGATATAGCTCCCATATATAGTTTCGTCCGATTTCATGTAAATTGTGCACCAACATCCATATATATCTTTCGATTTGCCCGAAATTTTGCACAACGTACTGAATTGAGCCTAGAGTGATGTCTGCCAAGTTTCGATAAAATCGGTCCATATTTCTATATAGCTCCCACATATAGTTTCGTCCGATTTCATGTAAATGGTTCACCAAAGTCGCTATATATCTTTCGATTTGCACGAAATTTGGCATAACGTACTGAATTGAGCCTAGAGTGATGTCTGCCTTGTTTCGTGAAAATCGGTCCAGATTTAGATATAGCTCCATTTTATTATAGATTGATTTTATGTAATTGACGCACCAAGGAACCAATAGGAACAAAACGTTCTAAAGTTAGTATAACCTAACCTGTGACAAGTTTGTTTGAAATCGCTTAATATGTGGATATAGCTTACATATATTTTTTCGCCCGATATCAAGCAAATTGGGCATCATACTCCTCATGTTAGTCAGATTGACATCAAATTTTGCACAACGTACAAAATTGAGCATAGAATTACGTAGTTGCGTTTTCTAGAAGTACAGACATAGTCAACCGGATGACCTATTTATATTTGTTTGAAGTCGATTTACACACTTTATGGACAAATCTAGGTAGATTCACATTTAGATAAATATCACATATTTTATTTCATCCAATTTCATGTTAATAGTCCTGTTTAATGTACCCATAGTGGTGAAGGGTATCCTAGAGTCGGCCCCGTCCGACTTTACTACTTTCCTTACTGGTTTTTTACTGTAAAATTTCACCGTTCCAACGAAAATCTGAAATTCACATTACCGTCGGAGATATGTAGATAGTTTTGGAAATTTTTATTTATTTATTTATACGAAAACCAGTAAGGAAAGTAGTAAAGTCGGACGGGGCCGACTCTAGGATACCCTTCACCACTATGGGTACATTAAACAGGACTATTAACATGAAATTGGATGAAATAAAATATGTGATATTTATCTAAATGTGAATCTACCTAGATTTGTCCATAAAGTGTGTAAATCGACTTCAAACAAATATAAATAGGTCATCCGGTTGACTATGTCTGTACTTCTAGAAAACGCAACTACGTAATTCTATGCTCAATTTTGTACGTTGTGCAAAATTTGATGTCAATCTGACTAACATGAGGAGTATGATGCCCAATTTGCTTGATATCGGGCGAAAAAATATATGTAAGCTATATCCACATATTAAGCGATTTCAAACAAACTTGTCACAGGTTAGGTTATACTAACTTTAGAACGTTTTGTTCCTATTGGTTCCTTGGTGCGTCAATTACATAAAATCAATCTATAATAAAATGGAGCTATATCTAAATCTGGACCGATTTTCACGAAACAAGGCAGACATCACTCTAGGCTCAATTCAGTACGTTATGCCAAATTTCGTGCAAATCGAAAGATATATAGCGACTTTGGTGAACCATTTACATGAAATCGGACGAAACTATATGTGGGAGCTATATAGAAATATGGACCGATTTTATCGAAACTTGGCAGACATCACTCTAGGCTCAATTCAGTACGTTGTGCAAAATTTCGGGCAAATCGAAAGATATATATGGATGTTGGTGCACAATTTACATGAAATCGGACGAAACTATATATGGGAGCTATATCTAAATCTGGACTGATTTTCACGAAACTTGGCAGACATAACTCTAGGCTCAATTCAGTACGTTATGCCAAATTTCGTGCAAATCGAAAGATATATATGGATTTTGGTCACAATTTACATGAAATCGGACGAAACTATATATGGTAGCTATATCTAAATCTTGACCGATTTTCACGGAGCTTGGCAGACATCATTCTAGACCTAAATGATTAGGCTGTACCAAATTTCGTGCTAATCGAAAGATATATAGGGACTTTGGGGCCCCATTTACATTAAATCGGACGAAACTATATATGTGAGCTATATCTAAATCGGGACCGATTTTCATGAAACTTGGCAGACATCATTCTAGGCCCAATTAAGTACGTTATGCCAAATTTCGTGCAAATCGAAGGATATATAGGGACTTTGGGGCACCATTTACATGAAATCGGACGAAACTATATATGGGAGCTATATCTAAATCTGGACCGATTTTCTTGAAAAAGGGCAGACACCATTCTAGACTCAATTCAGTACGTTATGCCAAATTTCGTGCAAATCGAAAGATATATAGAGACTTTGGGGCACCATTTACATGAAATCGGACGAAACTATATATGGGAGCTATATCTAAATCTGGACCGATTTTCACGAAACTTGGCAGACATCACTCTAGGCTTAATTCAGTACGTTATGCCAAATTTCGTGCAAATCAAAAGATATATAGGGACTTTGGGGCACCATTTACATGAAATCGGACGAAACTATATATGGGAGCTATATCTAAATCTGGACCGATTTTCACGAAACTTGGCAGACATCATTCTAGACCTAAATGATTAGGCTGTACTAAATTTCGTGCAAATCGAAAGTTATATAGGGACTGTTTACATTAAATCGGTTAAATATATATATGGGAGCTATATCTAAATCTGAACCGATTTTTCCCAATTTCAATAGGGTTCGTCCTTGGGCCAAATAAGTGACCTATGCCAAATTTCATCCAATTCGGATCATAAATGCGACCTGTACTTTGTTTACAATTTAACATGGACAGACGGACGGACGGACGGACGGACGGACGGACAGACGGACATGCGTAAATCGACTCAGAAAGTGATTCTATGCATATTCTCAAAAGGAACCATGGGTCTATCTCGATTATTTTTGCCTGTTACAAACATATGCACAAAGACATAATACCCTGTACCACAGTGTGGTGAAGGGTATAAATACTGAATAGTACAATATTTGGTAAAATTTGGATTTGGGTGAACAGATAGAGCTGGAACACTGAAATTTGGGATGCCTGGGAAATTTTTGTCCAATTTTTTTAAGTGAACCCATAGAGCTGGAACAGTGACATTTGGAAATAAGGTTACTGTTGGAGTGTAGAATTGCGGTATGGATGTAGTTTTGGAAATTTATAATTATTGGTACAATTTAAATTTTGGGTGAACCGATAGAGCTGGGATCTTGAAATTCGGAGTTAGGATCATTGTTGGGTTTTAGGATTGAGATATGTAGGAAGTTTTGTAAATTTTTTTATTTTGAGTACTAAATGGTATCAAATGTGGATTTGGGTGAACCGATAGAGCTGCAATCTTGAATTTGAAGTTAGGATCACTGTTTGGGTGTAGGAATTGACTATGTAAGACGTTTTGGAAATTAATTCTAATATGTTCTAAATGGTACTAAATTTGGTGCAATTATATTTGGGTAAAGCGATCGGGTTGCAAGTATGAATTCTATTGGATTTATATTAATGTGTACTAAATGGTACTAAATTTGGTAAAATTAAGAACGTATAGAGCTCGAATCATGTAGTTTTGGAAATACGTACTATAAGAGAACAACTGGTACTAAAATTTTAATTATGATCTATATTGGTGTGTATGTTGATTAGCACTTCCGAAATAGGTAGTTTTTTGTAAAAACTAAACTATATATTTAGACATTTTTAATCTTATACTCGCTAACGAAGTTGCGGGCATAGACTAGTAAGAAAAAAAATTACTGTCATGTTCTTTGAAAACATGGTCAGAAAACTCAAAAATTTGGAGGATACTTTTGGAGGACCAAATGAGAATCAAAATTCCAATTTACAGCCAATTTGTGTAAAAAACTGTCCAAAAACTTAAAAATACCAAATTTGGGAGGGAAGGTTATCGGGGCTTTACCAATTATATTCTGGTCAAGAATATATGTACTTTATGGGGTCATCGGTGAATATTGGAAGCGGAAAGCAAATTTAATATACACTTCACCATATAGTCGACATTTGATCAATTGAAATAATAATAATAAACCGTTTTGAAACCTTATACGTGTCCAGGAGAGTTTTTATTCGAAGTACCAAATTATAGACCCAAAAAGCAACAGGTCGGATAATGCAGTTACCCAAAGGGGTGAGAGACCTTAAATTGGAATTATGTCAAACCTTGGGAGATTTTTTGCGATGATGTTGCCACCAGCATTTTCATATTACATCTATTTCCATTAAAAAAGGCGTGGAGGATAATAAAAATATAGCAACATTTTTAGATTGGACCCAGAGCCAAGAATGTCAAATTGCTGCTTCTTTTGTTGGAAACAATAAAAATACATATGGAGGAACCTGTATATCAAAACACAGTCAAATCATATACCCTTATTAAAAATTGTCCACAGAGAAGTTTTTTATCCACCAATAGCCGGAAGCCAAAATACCATAGGACCATAAAATCTTTAAACGAAGTGGGACTTTTATATAGGGTCTATTCCAAAACGTTGATCGATTTTGAAAACGAAACAAAATTTCCAAGCTACTTCAAATATTGCGATCTTTAACGCGATGTTAAAAGAAAAACGGATGGATGCGCAAGCTAGGCATCGACATAGACGTTTATTCTGATCAAGAATATATATAATTTATAATGTATTATATATATATATATATATAATGACAAATTTAATATATACTACACCCTATTATACATGGGTTTACAAAAATTCCTGGGTGGCAATTTTGTTCTGTCCTAGAAGTGAAAGGAAAATTACTGGATCATTTATAGAACAAGGAAAAACAAGTTCAGTTGCAATTGTCATTTATCACTATTTTAGTGGAATCGCATTATTGAGATGTGTAGCCATTAAAATCAATACAATAAAAAAAAACCAGTAAGGAAAGTAGTAAAGTCGGACGGGGCCGACTCTAGGATACCCTTCACCACTATGGGTACATTAAACAGGACTATTAACATGAAATTGGATGAAATAAAATATGTGATATTTATCTAAATGTGAATCTACCTAGATTTGTCCATAAAGTGTGTAAATCGACTTCAAACAAATATAAATAGGTCATCCGGTTGACTATGTCTGTACTTCTAGAAAACGCAACTACGTAATTCTATGCTCAATTTTGTACGTTGTGCAAAATTTGATGTCAATCTGACTAACATGAGGAGTATGATGCCCAATTTGCTTGATATCGGGCGAAAAAATATATGTAAGCTATATCCACATATTAAGCGATTTCAAACAAACTTGTCACAGGTTAGGTTATACTAACTTTAGAACGTTTTGTTCCTATTGGTTCCTTGGTGCGTCAATTACATAAAATCAATCTATAATAAAATGGAGCTATATCTAAATCTGGACCGATTTTCACGAAACAAGGCAGACATCACTCTAGGCTCAATTCAGTACGTTATGCCAAATTTCGTGCAAATCGAAAGATATATAGCGACTTTGGTGAACCATTTACATGAAATCGGACGAAACTATATGTGGGAGCTATATAGAAATATGGACCGATTTTATCGAAACTTGGCAGACATCACTCTAGGCTCAATTCAGTACGTTGTGCAAAATTTCGGGCAAATCGAAAGATATATATGGATGTTGGTGCACAATTTACATGAAATCGGACGAAACTATATATGGGAGCTATATCTAAATCTGGACTGATTTTCACGAAACTTGGCAGACATAACTCTAGGTTCAATTCAGTACGTTATGCCAAATTTCGTGCAAATCGAAAGATATATATGGATTTTGGTCACAATTTACATGAAATCGGACGAAACTATATATGGTAGCTATATCTAAATCTTGACCGATTTTCACGGAGCTTGGCAGACATCATTCTAGACCTAAATGATTAGGCTGTACCAAATTTCGTGCTAATCGAAAGATATATAGGGACTTTGGGGCCCCATTTACATTAAATCGGACGAAACTATATATGTGAGCTATATCTAAATCGGGACCGATTTTCATGAAACTTGGCAGACATCATTCTAGGCCCAATTAAGTACGTTATGCCAAATTTCGTGCAAATCGAAGGATATATAGGGACTTTGGGGCACCATTTACATGAAATCGGACGAAACTATATATGGGAGCTATATCTAAATCTGGACCGATTTTCTTGAAAGGGCAGACACCATTCTAGACTCAATTCAGTACGTTATGCCAAATTTCGTGCAAATCGAAAGATATATAGAGACTTTGGGGCACCATTTACATGAAATCGGACGAAACTATATATGGGAGCTATATCTAAATCTGGACCGATTTTCACGAAACTTGGCAGACATCACTCTAGGCTTAATTCAGTACGTTATGCCAAATTTCGTGCAAATCAAAAGATATATAGGGACTTTGGGGCACCATTTACATGAAATCGGACGAAACTATATATGGGAGCTATATCTAAATCTGGACCGATTTTCACGAAACTTGGCAGACATCATTCTAGACCTAAATGATTAGGCTGTACTAAATTTCGTGCAAATCGAAAGTTATATAGGGACTGTTTACATTAAATCGGTTAAATATATATATGGGAGCTATATCTAAATCTGAACCGATTTTTCCCAATTTCAATAGGGTTCGTCCTTGGGCCAAATAAGTGACCTATGCCAAATTTCATCCAATTCGGATCATAAATGCGACCTGTACTTTGTTTACAATTTAACATGGACAGACGGACGGACGGACGGACAGACGGACATGCGTAAATCGACTCAGAAAGTGATTCTATGCATATTCTCAAAAGGAACCATGGGTCTATCTCGATTATTTTTGCCTGTTACAAACATATGCACAAAGACATAATACCCTGTACCACAGTGTGGTGAAGGGTATAACAAGTAATCATGTCCTCACATTGGAATAAAGAACTGGAATGGGCAGTAGTGTAGTTAAGGTATCTGAAATGAGATACACGTCGGGCAAGGCAGATTGTTAAAGATGTGGTGGTAAGATTCCACAAACAATATCAACTGAAAAGAATGATATTGATTATTTTCATATAATTATATTTCATAATTATTATAATATTTATAAAATTAAACAAAAAACGAAAAATAACTTTCATAATTAAAGGCTAGGTCCTGCATAAGAAAATATCTGCTCATTGTTCCAAAATTCTCAAAACAGAATCTTATGAATGAATTTCATTTCATACGTAGTATGCTGATCTTAGGTCACTGTTGCCCTCAACACTATTATACTATGAAGTGCATTGCCCTTTGCATATGACGTAGTCGCGATGTTGCCGACCAACTAGTATTTAATAACATATTATTTACTTTTAAAAGTGATACATAGACTAAAATAAGTTGTAGGTAGGCAGGTCAGTATAATGAGACTCATCAATTGAACAAAAATGTGAGGATGTGAAGAGGACCGCACATTATTTATGGATGTAAATAATTGTAAACAAAACATGGAAATAACGTTTCGTTCACATTAAACCTGATTTTAAATGGAAAATTACAGTCATCGGCTCATAAATGATTAAAGTTTATTATATTTATTGTTTTTGTCCGTCTTGGGATTGTGATACAAGACGAAGGAATACACCACTGACCGGCAATACTTGTGGTCTAAATAAAATTACTTTGTTGACCTCTTATGCAACGATAAGACAAGTGTCTGTGTAATGACTAAGGAGGTATATCCAGGCCTTATGAAACAGTTCACCATATACATGAGGGTGCGAAGATCAAATGCGAAACATAATTGACACAGATAACGCCGGAGATTTTTATACCCTCCACCATAGTATAGAGGGTATATTAATTTTGTTTGTACCTCATCGAAATAATCATTTCCGACCCTATAAACTATATATATTCTTGATCGACGTAAAACGTTCTAAGACGATCTAAGCATGTCCGTCTGTTGTAATCACTCTAACGTCTAACCGAATTGTTCCAAAATGTTGCACAGAGTTGTCTTTTGTCTGGGCTATATCGGTCCACGTTTAGGTTTAGCTCACATATATGGGTAGCCCCCGCCCACCCCCCTATTTTCGGTATTTTGGGGTCACTAAAAATTATAAATATCTATCCTCTTTTTCTGGTAGCCTCCATACAACGGTACCCCTCAATTTTCAGTATTTTGGGGGTTTTGATCGCATTTTTCTATCGAATTGGCTGTAATTTAGTACTCTTCGAATTCGATGTAATTTGGTATTTTGTAGTATTGGTATTGGGGTTGTCACCATATAGGCGTATTCTACCATAGTGTGGGGGACAGTCGTTACTCGAAATAGTCAGTTTTTACTCCACAAAGTATGGAGTTCTAAGACGATTTGGCCATCTATTGTAATCATTCTAGATATCGTATTAAAAACCCGAACATGGCGATTATGAAATATATCGGCCAGCATTTAGGCATCTCCTCCATACAATGATACCTCCTGAAGGAAAGAATTGAAATACAAAATTAAAATATTGGGTTCGAAATTGACGTATATCGGTCATTAATTAGACATAGCCCTCATATAAGATAACCACATATATTCGCTAATTCCTACACTATGTAATTAATATTGGTTCCCCTTTAGGTATAGACAATCTAAATGGCAGTAGTTATCAGTATAAGTCGCCTTTTGGGGGTTTCAGTTTTTTGGAAAAATCCCCATTAAAAATTTCTGAAATTTGTATTTGGTGTACTAAATGGTTTACATAAATCGGTTTGTAGAAATATCGGTATAGGTATGGTATGTTTCCTATATTTTCATTGTAAGTGCCTGCGGAGAGTAACTGAAAATCGGTCCAGATTTATATATAGCTCCCATATATATTTTCGTTCGATTTTATGTAAATGGTATACCGAAGTCTCCATATATCTTTCGATTTGCACGAAATTTGGCATAGCGCAATGAATTAGCTCTAATATGATGTGTGTTAAGATTCCTGAAAATCGGTTCAGATTTCGATATTGCCCCCATATATATTTTCGTCCGATTTTATGTAAATGGTGTATTAAAGTCCCTAGATATCTTTCGATTTGCACGAAATATGGCATCGCGTAATGAATTAAGTCTAGAATGATATATGTTAAGTTTCCTGAAAATCGGACCTGATTTAGATCTAGCTCCCATATATATTTTCGTCCGATATAATGTATATGGTGTCATCCTATTTTACACAAAATTGGCACACACTTTTCACAACGTACTGGAGTTAGAATAACCTAGAAGTTGGTTTTAAATGCTTTACCATGGTGGGTCCAATCGGGACAAAATTTTGCTCTAGGTACTGAAGTTACTATAACATAACGTGTGGCAAGTTTAGTTCAAATCGGATTAGATTTTGATATAGCTTATATATATATGCTTATAATTGATTTTCATAATTTTGTCCCTGGTCCTTTAAAAAATCGACGTCTTTTAGGTTTCATCTGTTGGATATACCCAAAGTGGTGAAGGGTATCTTATAGTCGGCCCCGTCTGACTTTACTGCTTTCCCTACTGGTTTATAATAAAAAATGACCATTGTAAAAAATTGCGGTTGCGGAAGCGGTTTTTTTTCTAATACCTGTTTCTATATAAAGGAGTTGCCAGATCAGAACATGTGTTCATAACAGAGATGGAAGTTTCCAAAACACTTAAAATTTTTCTGCTTTTTGTGCTTGGATAAGAACTTTCCGAACTGGTCTATTGGAGTTTTACCAAAACATATGAGAAGAAAGTTTACTGGAGCGGGATCTTAATGTGGTTAATACCTTCAACATATAAAAAATCGGTAGCTTTATCTTTGAAAATTCCCAAAATCTACCCTAAATACCTAAAAATGGCGAGTATCGTTACATGGTGGGGACTTGCCAAAATACCAAAAAATTCACAATAATGCGGTAGAATCGTATATTGGACCTGCGCCCAATGAGAAGGCAATTTAAAAAAAAATAAATTACCACCAGTTTTATCGAAAAACTTGCCTCAAAAATGCTGAATATTTGTGATACCTTTATAGGAGGCTGTACAAAAAAGTGGACCCTTTTGTAATACCAAACATCCTAGTGGTGGTAGCAAGGTATGAACAAAATCCCAAAGACATATCTCAAAGATTGCAATATCAATCGTGATTTCAACAGACAAACGTAATTCTCTAATCTGACGTTTTACTTTATTGTGTTCATAATTACAGTAATTACGTAAGAAAAATACAAAACTGTGAATTATATATTTTTTATTTCGTATCCTAATTAACACATTTCGAATGTTTTCATTAAGAAACATTTTATTTAAAAATGAAATAAATCTGATACAGTAAGACTCCGACCCTCCTCTTCCAACTAATCTTCCAGCTCATCCTTTCAACAATTAACCACATAACGCACTGAGTTGTCTGTTCTTCACGTATTTGCTATCTATAGGGAAGATGACCTTGCTCTGATTCTCTGAACAAAAAAAGCGAAACTCTTCCACAATTCATTGTTTCAAGTTCTAGTCACTGATCGTATTGCGTTTATTTGTTTATTGCCGTTGTTGTTGATGTTGAAGTTCTTGCTTCATTTAAGAATCCGAAATCTTATAAATCTTTTGTTCTATTCCAGTGGCAAGGTTAGTTATCGACAGGACATTGCCGGGTTAACATACGCACACGCTAGCCAACAAATTAACTCAAGTTTGAAAATTTTACAAAAATCGAATCGAAAAACAAAATGTTGAAGCGATTGTGTTTAATTTTCATAGTGATTTGCATGACAATGTGTTGGGGTTGGTATTTAAAATAAAAAAATTATTATAAAAAATAATATTTAAATTCTAAGTGAATACGACTTAAATATATTAAGTTGCATGCTAATAACCTCATAATTAAACAAATGACTTAGATCAGCTCAAGTTTAAATTTTTTCTGGGTTAAGTGTAAGCGGTTTTTAACATCGTCATTATCATCTATATCTCAGTTTTTGTTCATCACTTAAACTCTACAGTTGTGTTCTATAAATTTGAATATTATTTCATAAAAATGCGGTCAACTGAAAATTTTAAAAACAAATGAAGTGAAAAAATATATGTTTGCCCGTAATTAAAATAAAAGTATCCCGCCTTCATAATTAATATTAAGATATGATATTATTAAACTTCAAATGTGTTTTGTTGTTGTTTTTAGTAGAAACTACAATTTTGGAAGGTAGAAGTGACGTCAGTTAAATATTTTATTAAGGAATAAACGATACAAGGCGTGGATTTTTTAAAGAATATTTGTTCAAGGTCCATCAAGGATGGATTTTTTAGGGAAAAATTTTCCAGGCCCCCCCCCAAATGAATTTTTTTCACAGTAAAGTTTGCAACAGCGAATTTTTTCATTTTGTACTACCGGGCCCCCCCGAAATTAAATCCTGTGTACGTTGCTGGTCCATCCAACAAAGCGTGGATTTTTAATAGAATATTTTCCATGAGTTTTCAGTTCGTGGATTTTTTAAAAGAATATTTTTCCAAGGATTTCCAAGGCGTGGTAAAGAAGATTTATCAAAGGATTTTCAAGGCGCGGATTTTTTAAAGAAGATTTATCCAAGGATTTTCAAGGCGCGGATTTTTTAAAGAAGATTTATCCAAGGATTTTCAAGGCGCGAATTTTTTAAAGAAGATTTATCCAAGGATTTTCAAGGCGCGGATTTTTTAAAGAAGATTTATCCAAGGATTTTCAAGGCGCGGTTTTTTTAAAGAAGATTTACCCAAGGATTTTCATGGCGCGGATTTTTTAAAGAAGATTTATCCAAGGATTTTCAAGGCGCGGCTTTTTTAAAGAAGATTTATCCAAGGATTTTCAAGGCGCGGATTTTTTAAAGAAGATTTATCCAAAGATTTTCAAGGCGCGGATTTTTTAAAGAAGATTTATCCAAGGATTTTCAAGGTGCGGTTTTTTTAAAGAAGATTTACCCAAGGATTTTCATGGCGCGGATTTTTTAAAGAAGATTTATCCAAGGATTTTCAAGGCGCGGATTTTTTAAAGAAGATTTATCCAAGGATTTTCAAGGCGCGAATTTTTTAAAGAAGATTTATCCAAGGATTTTCAAGGCGCGGATTTTTTAAAGAAGATTTATCCAAGGTTTTTCAAGGCGTGGATTTTTATAAAAAAAATTTA
Source organism: Musca vetustissima (assembly GCF_032173495.1). Lineage (NCBI taxonomy): Eukaryota > Metazoa > Arthropoda > Insecta > Diptera > Muscidae > Musca > Musca vetustissima. The sequence continues at coordinate 45,576 of NW_026874012.1, read as the reverse complement.
AAAATCCACTCTTTTTAAAGTCCTTGAAATGAAAAAAAACATGCCAATGTTCCCTCGAAGGAACATACTCATGTCTTTCTGCAACCTATGATAAATTTAATTTTATTCGGACATATTTAGAGTCGTCTGCGTACCATGAGACAAATTTATGGAAAACGATGTATAGCAAAATTGATCCCGCTATTCGGTACGTCGCACTGTTAAAAATTTAATCTCAATCAGACACCCGTTCGAAATACATATGGAAGCTATGGCTACATCTGCATCAATTTCAACGCAATAACGCCATTCAAAGGCCCCCATCTGCTTACGTCGTTGGGAGCTATATCTAAATCTGAAGCGATTTTCAAGAAATTTAACACACATAATTCTAGACTTAGTTTAGAATGTTATGCCAAATTTCGTGGAAATCGAAGGATATATAGGGTCTTTGGTGCACAATTTTCATAAAATCGGACGAAAATATATATGGGAGCTATATCTGAATCTGAACCGATTTTTCCCAATTTCAATAGGGTTCGTCCTTGGGCCAAAAAAATGAGCTGTGCCAAACTTCATCCAATTCGAATAAAAAATGTGACCTGTACTTTGTTTACAATTTAACATGAACAGACAGACGGACGGACATGCATAAATCGACTTAAAAAGTGATTCTAAGCATATTCTCAAAAGGAACCATGTGCCTATCTCGTTTCCTTTTGCCTGTTACAAACATATGCACAAAGACATAATACCCTGTACTACAATGTGGTGAATGGTATAAAAATCCACGCCTTATATAGCCCTTGAAAAAATATAATTTTAATTGTTTTTAGGAACATTTTTAGGGGCCACTAGACAAAATATTTTTCGACAGAACCCTCTATTTCCAAACATATTAAAAAAATAATAATTTCCCTTCTTTCATGCCATTACAGCTCGTGTCAACGTCGCTGTTGTTAAAAACCAGTTGGGCTATTGTGAGCCATTGACAGTGGATTTCATAGCAACACTGGTGACAAAGGAGGCCCGTCAGTTGCTCATACCAGATTTGCGAGCGGCAAAGAAACATGTTCGTTTCGATTTGTATACCAGGCGGAATCCCTATGTGCGGCAAGTGTTAAAGACTGGCGATCAGAAGGGATTGTATGAATCAAATTTTAATGCCACATGGCCGGTGAGGTGAGTGAAGTGTGTTCGGGGTAACTGTTTACATTCGAGGTGCCGGTGAATGTTCCATTTAAAAAGTAATAAAACAAGAGAAGCCACACGAAATATATGAGGAAGTCAAGTGTTAATAGTTTTGACGTTTATTTGCTGTAGGGTTTTACAGTTACCCTTTTGTTGGCAGCATTTTTGCTTGTGATATATAGCGGGGCATTGTGTGTGAACAACAATCACAACAACAACTTCCAAGTACTTTTAAATATTGTACATGTTGTTGTTGTTTTTTATGTGATAACACACTTTATATTTATTTTTTATGCCGGTAATTATAGTCGGGCTGTGATGTGTGTTATTTCCGAATTTAATTGTAAAGTGCAATCTTTTTTGTTTTTTTTTTTATTTTGCTTCGAATAACATTAATTAAAGCATATTTTGAATATTGCAATTTTGTTTTCTTATATTATTCTCGCAATATTTTGAAATTAACAAGAATTTTTTGAATGTCTAAATACCTGGTTACAATGGCAAGAGTCCATGTTTCCTTGTGAAACAAAAGACTTAAGAAGCGAACGTGATTTTTTTGCTTGCGGTGAGAATAGTGGCAAAAATGCGGAAATATTTTGAAAAATACTGTAAATAAAGGAAAATAATATTAAAATTATACTTACATACGTAGCTTAGAAAAGATTTCCAGACGCGTCGGTCCGAAGTTTATCCAATTTGAAAGTCCATTTTCGGCGATGTTGTCTTCGACTTGATATTTCCAACGTATTCTTGGCCTTCCCCTTCTGCGTGAACCATCAGCTGGTTCGCTTTTCTAGGTAATACAACATCTTACACCCTATTTCCGGGTTTCTGTTATCAAATCGATTTAGAATGGATAGTTTTACGATACTTTAGAGACGTGGGTAAATACTTGGGTAAATACCCGAGTTTTTACCCAAAAATTGGGTATAAACTCATTAACTGCTGAACCACTTGACATAGGCGGCCAAAATTTTGCGTCCAATTTTTGGGTTAATACTCAAATTAGGGGTACCTTTATATGGGGGTACCTATCCATTCCAAATCGATTTGATAACAGAAACCCGGAAATTTGGATGTAAGATGTTGTATTTTTCGGTAAAAACTCGGGTATTTACCCATGTATTTAAAGTATCATAAAACTATCCATTCCAAATCGATTTGATAACAGAAACCCGGAAATTGGGTGTAAGATGTTGTATTACCGACTCAATATAGTAAATACCCAAATAAATACCCGCAAATGGGTATTTACCCACCCCTTGGGTATTTACCCGGTAAATACCATCTCTACTCATGGTTCATTCGACGGCGATATACAGCGTCAACCCAGATCGGCCCATAGATTTTTCGGAGAATTTTTCTCTCAAACACTCCAAGAGCTTGCTCATCTGCTTCCGTAAGTACTCATGCTTCAGATTCGTATAACAACAAGGTATATAAAATTTTTGACTACCTCGAAGCTGTACTTCTCAAGTTCCACAGTTGGTCCGAGTCTACTGGACGTCTTGCGCGTTGATACCATCAGCTTGGTCTTCTCGCCGTTTACTGCCAGACCCACTTTGGCAGACTCCTTCTCAATTTGTTCAAAGATGGCTGTTACCGCTCTCAATGTTCGACCCATTATGTCGATGTCATCGGCTTAGGCAAGTAACATGTGTTCTTTGGTGTACAAAGTGTCATTTCTGTTCACTTTTGCCTTACAGGACACGACTAACTGTCACCTTGTCTGAATCCTCGTTCGGTATTGAAGGGCTCGGAGAGGTCCTTTCCGACTTTAACTGCTGACCTTGTGCCTGTTAAAGTTATCCTGCATAGCCGAATTACATGACATGGCTTTATACACCTCTGAACGGATAGGGCTGTCGAATGCGGCTTTATCGTCAACGAATAATCCTGCATAGCCGAATTAATATTGCAGGAATGCCAAACGCAGACATGGTTTTATACACCTCTGAACGGATAGGTCTGTCGAATGCGGTGTTATCGTCAACGAATAGGTGGAATGTGTCGATGTGTTTTTTGTGGGTTTTTTTCCAGGATTTGGCGCAGAGTGAAAATCTGGTCAATGGTGAATTTGCCAGGCCTAAGGCCACATTGGTATGGTCCAATAATGTCATTGACCATTGGCTTCAGTTGTTCACACAGTATGCTGGATAGCACTTTATATGCAATGGTTAACACATATCGTCTTATTTCCTTTTTTGTGCACGGGACACAGGATGCAGAGTTTCCAATCATTGGGCATGCATTCTTCTAGCTAAATTGTACTAATCAGCTGGTGCATGATCCTTAGCAGCATCTGACCACCAGTCTTGAATAGTTTGGCTTGTAACCATCGGCACCTGCTGCTTTTTTATTCTTTAATCGATTGATTGCTACTCAGACTTCATCTTGTCTATACCGTCATCTATTATTGGTTCTGGGGTATCCACTTCACTGCTACCATTTGATACCAGAAGTATTACAAAATGCTCCTTCCAGATCCTCAGCACGCTGACTGTATCTGTCACCAGGTTTCCTACTTTATCTCTACAGAACTTTTCGGACTTCATTCTGACTCCTGTACATCTCGATTTGCTCACGCTCACGCTCTCCTCTCTCCTTTTCTCCCGATAGTTCTCTATCGTATTACGTGTTGCTACTGTCCGCAGGGTTGCCCTATACGCTGCGTTTTTCATATCAGTAGCATTACAACACTCTTGATCCTACCACGGATTTCTTGATGGTGGTCTTTGGTACCCAAGTGTTGCTTTTGTTGCAGATTGTAGGGAGTGGGCAATTCTCTGCCGCTGTGCTTATATATTATTATCGGGACAGTGGGTGCTTTCGTCAAGCAGTTAGGTAAGTTGAGCGGAGTAGGCTTCTGCTATCTGTTGTGTTTGCAGCTTTTCGACGTCAAATTTCCGTGTTACATTAGATCGCACCTTTGCTGCTACATTAAGACAGGTGCGTACCTTGGCTGTCACAAGGTAATGATCCGAATCGATATTCGCTCCTCGGATCGATCGGACGTTTAAAACACTTTATGAATGCTTTCCGTCTATCACAACATGGTTAATATGATTTCTCGTTGCTTGATCAGGAAAAATCCAAGTGGCCCCGTATATATCGAGATGGTTGAATCTGGTGCTGCTAACTACCATATTTTTGCTGCCGCGAAGTTAATCAACCTCATGCCGTTGTCTAATGTTTCATCATGGAGGCTGAATTTTCCGACCAAATATAAATTCCTTTCCGATTTTTGCATTAAAATCTACTAGCAGAATTTTAATGTCATGGCCAGGGCAACGGTCATATGCTGTTTCTAGGCGCTCGTAAAATATGTCTTTGGTCTGTTCATTTTTATCTTCGGTCGGAGCATGGACGCAAATGAGACTGATGTAGAAGAACTTCGCTTTTATAGGGATTATAGCAATTCGCTCATCTACTGGAGTGAATCTGGAGAATCTTGTTAACCATAAATCTGCAGCCAAATTCACGTCTCGTTTCATGGCAGCTATAATACAGGGCGTAATAATCTGATTTACTTACGCCAGTTCCTTTCCATCGTATGTCCTGTAAGGCAATAATATCGTACTTTGTACTGAGTACATCCGCCAGCGAACACTGCATCTGTTCTGTACAACGTGCGCACATTCCAAGTTCAGATTCGCAGATCGTGGTCCTTTATACGCTTGCGGGGGTCATCAGCATTGGCTGGGTTTGGTTTTCTTTTTCTTTGCTTTTTCATAGTAGGCTCGGTTTTCCGAGTGTGGGCAACTAACCCGACGCCTCAATCCTTTTCTTATAGTTCTTATGGGTGAACTCGCGCCACATATTAGCTCACTATTTCATCGGATGATGAAAATAGCTACCCCAGGTGGCACCACAATTGAGATGAAAGAAGGACCAAGCTAAGCCTGAACTTCGCCTTGTTAAAGCCAATCAGAGCCGTTGCTTGGTATCTATTATCCCCTACGCCACCAAATCTTCGCCTTTTTAGTCCTTGAAAAAATATTCTTTTGGTCCTTTGTGAAATATTCTTAAAAAAGCTACGCCTTATTAGTCCTTGGAAAAATATATTCTTCATTCTTTTATTAAATTTTATATTAACGTCAATTTTTTCGATTTTCATTAATTCCAGAATATCAATTCACGGTTGGAATGGTATGACAACAACATGCTCGAGTGCAGCAATTAAAGATGCCTATTTGGAAATAGGAGACTTTAATGTCATACTTGTCGATTACAGTGACTACTCGCTGGATGTGAATTATTTTCGCGTGATAGCCGAAGTGTTCGATATTGCGGAACAAATTAATGTCTTCACTCGATTTCTACATAAGGCGACCAACTATCCCTTCGAACAGATGTATTTAATTGGTCACAGTTATGGTTGTCATGTGGCGGGGGTAGCGGGAAAATTACTGAAGCCATCTCAATATGGTGTCATCTATGCCCTGGACACCGCGGGACCCATACATCAAACTATTGCCAAGGAATGGCGATTGACCCCGGATGCCGCCCTCTATGTGGAATCTATACAAACGGATACCGCTCTTGTTTGGTTATAGGGGTAGTGATTTGGGTCATGCTTCATTTTTTCCCAATTGGGGTTTGGGGCAGCCACATTGTCCAAATGTTACGGGGACTGAACCGGAATTTGCCTGCGATCATTTTGGTTCGTTGTATTATTTTACGGAATCTTTGAGAAATCCTTATGCCTTTGGGGCAATTCGTTGTAAAAATTATAGAAATGTTATTGAACAGAAATGTGGTTGTGTAGCTGGGGCGAAACAATGTCCGGCAGAAGTGTTTATGGGTGGCGAACCGGCAAGGAGAAAGAAAGGGGTTTTCTATTTGAGTACAATGAAACGTAGGCCCTATGGCATGGGAGCTATGTGTCGTATGCGTCCAGCCATCGAATCAACGGTTGTTCGATCAACGAGTTATAGAAGGAGGGGGATATAGGTTTTAGGTATTTTTAGAGGTTAAATATTTAATAAAAATAATACAAAAAAATTAATCAAAAATGTGTTTAATTAAAAATTTTCTTGTTTTAGTCCTTGGAAAATATTCTTTTAAAATATTCTCTGGAAAATCCACGCCTTGTTTTGGTCCTTGAAAAAATATTCTTTTAAAGATCCGCGCCTTGTTTTGGTCCTTGGAAAAATATTCTTTTAAAGATCCGTGTCTTGGTCTGGTCCTTGGAAAAATATTCTTTTAAAGATCCGCGCCTGGATTTGGTCCTTGGAAAAATATTCGTTTAAAGATTCGCGCCTTGTTTTGGTCCTTGGAAAAATATTCTTTTAAAGATTCACTCCTTGAGGGTCGTTGAAGAAATATTATTTAAAAAATCCACGCCTTGAGGGTCATTGGAGAAATATTCTTTTAAAAATCAACGCCTTGAGGGTCGTTGGAGAAATATTCTTTTAAAAATCCACGCCTTTAGGGTTGTTGGAGAAATATTCTTCTAAAAATCCACACCTTGAGGGTCGTTGGAAAAATGTTAATTTCAAAATCGATTTATTAAAGCATACATTTAGGCGCCAACTACCTTTTGAATAATTATTTATTCGGTAGTACTTTAAACGATGGATCAGCCGAATATAAATCCAATATAAAATCAGTGAGCGGACGAGTATAGTCGGACGGGGCCGACCATACGATACCCTACACAACTACCACGGAACTCAAATTTTCTGCGGATGTTTATTTCGAGCCTGGGAAATATTTCGTGATATTTTCACCCTCTTGCCCGATTAGAGGTAAACAGCACCTCTTCCTCACACTGACATATTTTCCGAATATTACGAGTATTCTGTACAGCTATTGTCCAGACTCCCTTCACCGTTGGTTGTGTTGTGATGTTCGGCTTTCATTTGTGGTCTATAGATCGACTCGAAAATAACACAAAAAAAAGTTTTCGGCCCACTTCATTCCAAAATAATTATCTGATCATCACCGAAAATTATAGGCGTCGTCCTTGACCATAATTGGAACCTCATGGAACATTTCAAAGCGATCTGCGCTATAATTCCGCTCTCTAGAGTGATAATAGGTTACTAAATAATATACAAATACGGAGATACCTGTAAATATTTAGGTGTAACTCCCACCTCCGAGCACATACAACAATATAATTGGTATTAATTTAAAGGTCAACCACTCCTCTTGGATATAATATCAACTTCTCAGGTTTATGTCCTTCAGGGGTAAATATATACGCTATAAAATACAAATTTTGTAATTTTTCACACAAAAGTCAAGGTCCATTTGACCCGCTAAATATTGACCGATCTTTATCAAAACCGGCATGCTTATTCTTTGGTACGATCCCCTTCTTCATGCAAAATTTCACGATGTTCGGGCCATTATTGCGGCCCCTGGAGCGATTACAAAAACCGACAATAATTTAGTATTTGGTCCATTCCATCCCCTAAATATTAACCGATTTTCCCCAAAAACAATAGAGGTCTTCATTGGCCAGAACCCATCCTACATGAAAAATTTCGTGAAGATTGCTCCATAACTGTGACCTGTATCGTGTTTACAAATTATAATGGACAGACGGACGGACGGATGGACGGAAACACATGTCTAGATCGACTCAGCTAGTCGAGATATGACGATCGGTATACTTAAAGGTGGGTCTATGACCAATATTTCGCTGCGTTACAAACTTTTGGGGCTGCACAAAGCTATAATACCCTGACAACATAGTTGTGTAGGGTATAAACAATCAGCCTGTTATTCATATTTTTTTTCTTTTATATATTTATTATTAATTAAAGATTATATAAAATATTTAAAGCTTTTTTCTTTAGTACAGCTATAATAAATATTAAGTTATAATATTCGTATACAAAGAAAACCCGTAATTTTCAATGATCGACAATATCTCCGGCAATTTCGACGGGCTTCGATTTCATTTCATTTTGTATTTGAGCCGGTGGTGGTGGTGCCGGATAGCAGACAATACGATCAACTTCGATCAGATCACCGTTAGAATTTTTCTCTTTCATTTTAATTGGTACACAAATAATTCCATTCGGTGGTGGGGTTGTTGATATCGCAGCTGCAATATTTTCTGTCGATGAGGTGTAGGCCAAAGCATATGGAGATGATGAGGTGGGAATTTCTGTTGTCGAATCTGGACTATTTGATGATGTTGATGAAGAGGTTGTTGTTGCTGGAGCTGATGCTGCAGCTACATCTTGTCCATTATTGATTATTATAACTTTTCCGTCGTTATTGCCATTGTTCGCAGCAGCTTGATTTGGATTGTCGTGATAGACATGAGTCACGTGATGATGATATGGGTATGGCGAGAGGCCCATTGTCAATAATCTGCCCGTAAGGTAACCGGTCAAGAAGTCACCAAAATCTGAAAAAAATACAAAACTTTATATGTCTGTTGGTCGTTGAAAAAATATTCTTTAAAAAATCCACGCCTATTGGTCTGATAGTACTTGAAAAAATATTCTCTAAAAAATCCACGCCTATTGGTCTGATAGTACTTGAAAAAATATTCTTAAAAAAATCCACGCCTATTGGTCTGATAGTACTTGAAAAAATATTCTTTAAAAAATCCACGCCTATTGGTCTGATAGTACTTGAAAAAATATTCTCTAAAAAATCCACGCCTATTGGTCTGATAGTACTTGAAAAAATATTCTTAAAAAAATCCACGCCTATTGGCCAGATAGTCCTTGAAAAAATCTATTTAAAAAATCCACGCCCATTGGTCTGATAGTACTTGAAAAAATATTCTTTAAAAAATCCACGCCTATTGGTCTGATAGTACTTGAAAAAATATTCTCTAAAAAATCCTCGCCTATTGGTCTGATAGTACTTGAAAAAATATTCTTAAAAAAATCCACGCCTATTGGTCTGAAAATAATACAAAAAAATTAATCAAAAATGTGTTTAATTAAAAATTTTCTTGTTTTAGTCCTTGGAAAATATTCTTTTAAAATATTCTCTGGAAAATCCACGCCTTGTTTTGGTCCTTGGAAAAATATTCTTTTAAAGATCCGCGCCTTGTTTTGGTCCTTGGAAAAATATTCTTTTAAAGATCCGTGTCTTGGTCTGGTCCTTGGAAAAATATTCTTTTAAAGATTCACTCCTTGAGGGTCGTTGAAGAAATATTATTTAAAAAATCCACGCCTTGAGGGTCATTGGAGAAATATTCTTTTAAAAATCAACGCCTTGAGGGTCGTTGGAGAAATATTCTTTTAAAAATCCACGCCTTTAGGGTCGTTGGAGAAATATTCTTCTAAAAATCCACACCTTGAGGGTCGTTGGAAAAATGTTAATTTCAAAATCGATTTATTAAAGCATACATTTAGGCGCCAACTACCTTTTGAATAATTATTTATTCGGTAGTACTTTAAACGATGGATCAGCCGAATATAAATCCAATATAAAATCAGTGAGCGGACGAGTATAGTCGGACGGGGCCGACCATACGATACCCTACACAACTACCACGGAACTCAAATTTTCTGCGGATGTTTATTTCGAGCCTGGGAAATATTTCGTGATATTTTCACCCTCTTGCCCGATTAGAGGTAAACAGCACCTCTTCCTCACACTGACATATTTTCCGAATATTACGAGTATTCTGTACAGCTATTGTCCAGACTCCCTTCACCGTTGGTTGTGTTGTGATGTTCGGCTTTCATTTGTGGTCTATAGATCGACTCGAAAATAACACAAAAAAAGTTTTCGGCCCACTTCATTCCAAAATAATTATCTGATCATCACCGAAAATTATAGGCGTCGTCCTTGACCATAATTGGAACCTCATGGAACATTTCAAAGCGATCTGCGCTATAATTCCGCTCTCTAGAGTGATAATAGGTTACTAAATAATATACAAATACGGAGATACCTGTAAATATTTAGGTGTAACTCCCACCTCCGAGCACATACAACAATATAATTGGTATTAATTTAAAGGTCAACCACTCCTCTTGGATATAATATCAACTTTTCAGGTTTATGTCCTTCAGGGGTAAATATATACGCTATAAAATACAAATTTTGTAATTTTTCACACAAAAGTCAAGGTCCATTTGACCCGCTAAATATTCTTGAAAAAATCCACGCCTATTGGTCTGATAGTACTTGAAAAAATATTCTTTAAAAAATCCACGCCTATTGGTCTGATAGTACTTGAAAAAATATTCTTTAAAAAATCCACGCCTATTGGTCTGATAGTACTTGAAAAAATATTCTTTAAAAAATCCACGCCTATTGGTCTGATAGTACTTGAAAAAATATTCTTTAAAAAATCCACGCCTATTGGTCTGATAGTACTTGAAAAAATATTCTTTAAAAAATCCACGCCTATTGGTCTGATAGTACTTGAAAAAATATTCTTTAAAAAATCCACGCCTATTGGTCTGATAGTACTTGAAAAAATATTCTCTAAAAAATCCACGCCTAAAAAAATTGGTCTGATAGTACTTGAAAAAATATTGTTTAAAAACCAGGCATATAAGCCTGAATGTCCTTGAAAAATATTCTTTAAAAATTCTACGCCTATTGGTCTGATAGTACTTGAAAAAATATTCTTTAAAAAATCCACGCCTATTGGTCTGATAGTACTTGAAAAAATATTCTTTAAAAAATCCACGCCTATTGGTCTGATAGTACTTGAAAAAATATTCTTTAAAAAATCCACGCCTATTGGTCTGATAGTACTTGAAAAAATATTCTTTAAAAAATGCACGCCTATTGGTCTGATAGTACTTGAAAAAATATTCTTTAAAAAATCCACGCCTATTGGTCTGATAGTACTTGAAAAAATATTCTTTAAAAAATCCACGCCTATTGGTCTGATAGTACTTGAAAAAATATTCTTTAAAAAATCCACGCCTATTGGTCTGATAGTACTTGAAAAAATATTCTTTAAAAAATCCACGCCTATTGGTCTGATAGTACTTGAAAAAATATTCTTTAAAGAATCCACGCCTATTGGTCTGATAGTACTTGAAAAAATATTCTTTAAAAAATCCACGCCACTGTCCGATTATGCTCTACACATAAACTTGAAGTATTTACAATTGAATTTAATTTGTAATCGCTTTGTATATTATATTCTATTGTAATACAGAGCTCATGATACACACGAATTTTTTAAATAAATCGTCAACGGAAATAATTTGTAATTTTGTTTATTATATCAAATAATTCAAAAATAAATACCAAACATTCCTCTAATTCAAAATTGTATTTTTTAACCAAATCGATTTCGTTTCATTTGTATTTACCTGCTCCCCTTGGCGGTGCTTGGGCGATGTAAACAGCATTAGCCGGCATTGCAGCGGTATTTTGATAATACGAACCACCTGGCGGCAGTGGTGGTGTATTATATTTAGCACTACCATAGGTCTTTCCATTTTTGATAAATTTATCACCACCGGTTGCCTTCTTTTCATTAAGGGCTTTTGTGATGGGTGTGTGAACCGGTGAACTGCTAACTATACGTCTCGATGATACACTACTCGAGGAGGAGGGTTTCTTATATTTACGCCAACTACCAAACATGCCACCCATCGAACCGCCACGCCTACCACCACGAGCTTCACACACCGTTAGGAGTGATAAAGTTATCAATAATAAACAGATACAACTTTTCATTGTTTGCATTTTTAAGCAATATAAGTTTTTTAAATATTCTTTTCAATAAGCACTTCTCAAAAATTTTTAGTTTTTTTGAAATTTTGTATTATGGAATTTTCCAAACCGCTTTTGTAAATTTTTTCGATGTCTTTTCACTTTGATGTCTTGACAGAAAATGATCGTTGTCGTTCGGCCTCCATGGCAATTCTTCAAACTTAAAAGGCCATTAGTCATATCTATCTCCATTAAACATTATGTGTGTGCCGGTATACAGACTGATCAGGCAAACATACATAAATATGTAGGTGTATGTATACAGAGATGTATTATAATGTCGTACAATGCACCAGAAATGTGATTATGAAGACAAATGAAGAAGGGATTAGATCAAAACGAATTATATCCATACTACATTTATAAATTAGATTATTTTTAAAGAATATTTTTACAAGGACCAGATCAAGGCGAGAATTTTTAAAAGAATATTTTTTAAAAGTCAAACTAAGGCGTGGAGTTTTAAAAAATATTTTTTTAAATAACAAGGCGTCTATTTTTTAAAAATATTTAAAAATTAAAAATATTTTTTCAATGACTATCAGGCCAATAAGAGTTGATTTCTTAAAAATAGTTTTTAAGGACAAATAAGCGTGGATTTTTTAAAAAATATTTTTTCAAGGATCAGTAAAACAATAAACGTGGATTTTTTAAAAATATTTTTTCAAGGACCAGCAGACCAAAAAGGCGTGGATTATTTAAAAATATTGTTCAAGGACTATCACACCAATAAGCGTGGACTTTTTTTCATTTTTTAAAGAATAATTTTGAAGGTATCAGACCAATTAGGGTGGATTTTTTAAAGAATGTCCTTTCAAGTAATATCAGACCATTAGGCGTGGATTTTTTAAATAATATTTTTTTAAGTACTATCAGACGATTAGGCTTGGATTTTTTAAATAATATTTTTCAATGACTATCAGGCCAATAAGCGTGGATTCTTTAAATAATATATTTCAAGGATTATCAGGCCAATAAGCGTGTTTTTTTTTAAAGAATATTTTTTCAAGTACTATCAGACCATTGGGAGTGGATTTTTTAAGAAGATTTTTTTAAAGCTTCATTAGAGCAATAAGCGGTTCTTTAGAGCAACCGAAATAACATTTTGTAAAATCATAGGTTCATATTATTATAAATTTTCTTTAAAGAAGTGGTTAGAGACAAAATACCGAACATACCGTTTAAAATACCGAACATTAGGCGGACTGCCTTTAAATAGGGGCCATTGTATGGAGGCTGTGTCAAAACATGAACTTATATCGAAATCGATTTATAAATATTAAACTTGAAAACCAAATTACTGGCACTTCGGTTGAAAAATGTGGCGAATGCCTTTAAAATAATGACAAGTAAATATTTTTTTTTTTAGCCTTTTGCATGGCGAAGGCTTCTCTTGGTCCCACTTTCATCTCAATTGTGGACTGACCTCACCGTGGTGCTACCTGGGGTAGCTATTTTCATCACCGGATGAAATAGTGAGATAATATGTGCCACGAGTTCACCCATAAGAACTATAAAAAAATGGGTTGAGGCCTCGGGTTAGTTGCCCACACTCGGAAAATTGAACCTACTATGAAAAAGCAAAGAAAAAGAAAACCAAACCCACCTAATGTTGACGACCCCCGCAAACGTATAAAGGATCACGATATGCGCACGTTGCACAGAACAGGCGCAGTGTTCTCTTTGGCGGATGTATTCAAGAGGTACAAAGCCCATATTATTGCCTTACATGAAATGCGATGGAAAGGGACTATCGTAAGTAAATCAGAAGATTACGCACTGTATTATAGCTTCCATGAAACGAGACTTGAATTTGGCTGCGCATTTATGTTTAACCGGAGAATAAAAGACCTCGTCTCCAGATTTACTCCAGTAGATGAGCAAATTGCTATAATCCGTATAAACGCGAAGTTCTTCTACATCAGTCTCATTTGCGCCCAGACCGAAGATAAAAAGGAACAGACCAAAGACATATTTTGCGAGCGACTAGAAACAGCATATGACCATTGCCCTGGCCATGACATTAAAATTCTGCTAGGAGATTTTAATGCAAAAATCGGAAGGGAAAATATCTTTGGCCCCACCGTCGAAAAATGCAGCCTCCATGAAGAAACATCAGACAACGGCATGAGGTTGATTGCAATTCAAAAGCAAGGCCACCTCTCACCAGACCAAACTCACACTCTACAAGACGCTGATATTACCCGTGCTGTTGTATGAATCTGAAGCATGGGTACTTCCACAAGTAGACGAGGCAGCTCTTGGAGTGTTTGAGAGACAAATTTTCCGGAAGATATATGGGCGTCAAAGGTGAATATCGCCGTCGAACGAACCATGAGCCATACCATATATTCTCGGACATCGACATAGTAAGACGTATCGAGCTGCAGCGACTACGTTGGCTAGGCTATATTGTGAGAATGGATGAAGTGCGTCAGCTCAAAAGGCATATAAAAGCGAGCCAAGTGATGGTTCAGGCAGAAGGGGAAGGCCACGAATCCGATGGAAAGATCAAGTAGAAGACAACATCTCGGAAAATGGGCTTTAGAAGACAACATCTCGGAAAATGGGCTTTCAAATTGTATGAGATTCGCACAAGACCGACGCGCCAGGAAATCTTTTTTAAGCTCGGCTTATGTTACAACCGTTCTGTCATAAGCCAACTAAGTAAGTAAGCTATAAAGATATTATTTTTCTGAACCTTCAAAACTTGAATACCAAATTACTGCCACTCCGGTTGGAAAATTCTGCGAATAACTTTAAAATAACTACAAGTAAATATTTTGTTTAGTTCTTTTTGGGACTTTGGGACTTGACTTTTAGGGATTGGGGCTTTTAGATTTGGAATATGCCATGGAATATTTTTGCCAGAAGAAAACGAGATGACAAACTACAGACACTCAGTTTGAAAAATTCGATCGAGACCTGGAACATACCGAAAATACCAAGTGACCTTTGTATGGGAGATTTATTGTGAAGAAGTTTTTCCACCATTGCCCTGAAATGCCAATTTACTTCATTCCCAATACTAAATATACTCACTTCGATTAGATAATGCTTTTAGGACCATACAAATACCAAACTCTATGACAATCACAAATTTACCCTACAAAATATAGGGTACTTGATATCAAACCAAGAAAAACAACAACAACGACAATAATTTGTTTACTTGTATCAATTTAAAAACTACTAAGACGCTTGTCCATAGTAAATTAAGTGAAAAGAAAAACGATGTTGATTTAATTTGATGCGGTGGTTGGTGTCCACCGCGACAATACAAAACGATTTAAATTGACCCTAAATTAGTTTGGGAAAAATGAAATGGATGACCACACGTAGAGAATGAGAGCATGTGTGTATATTGAAATTTCGTATTCATGCAGAGGGCATTCTAAGAATTTATGTATTTTATACTGCAAGTGTGATAACCAGCAGAGTAGCATAAACGGGAAACAAAAAATTTCAAAATTGTGAAATTATGTTGGCTTTAATTTGAAATTATGCTAAGTAATGTAGACATATCAGTCTCTAGAGAGAGAGAAAGAGAGAAATGGAAGGAGAGAGACAGGGGATCAGATACTGGTTAATAAGACATTTAAGGGGACCCCCCCCCATTCTCGGGGTCAAAATTTTTGTTGATATAATTCGAATCTACACTGATTAAAGAATGTCTCTACAAAATTTCAAGTGAAAATCTCAAGAACTCTTGAAGATATATCCGATTTATTGTGTCCGCATCAAGTGACGGCTGAAGGGCTTCTCAAACTTTAAACGCGTTTTTCTCTAAACCTTTTTTTGCGAATGGCGGGCACGATAACTCAAAAACTAATAATCCAATCGGTTCCAAATTTTGCAACGTTTCTCTGGGAGTGTATAGCTCTCGTATGAACTAGGATAAAGCCAATCGGTGAAGATCTTCCTTATTTTTTAACTTGGTTTTTGGTAAAAAATCGGCGATTTTCCAAAAATATTTTTTCAAAGGTCCACTATTTTGTTAATTTTAGAGCGAAGTCAATAATCCTAGTTCATACGAGAGGCAGACATGTACTATTTCTAACACCTTTGGAATTTTCGGATTCCGATGTTCCAGTGAGGAGTTTTCATGCCCGCCATAAAAAATAAGGATTTTTCTTTAATTACAAAAAACAACAACAAAACAATAACAAAATTTTTTTGTAAATTATTTTTCTTCTCTTTTAAATCTTCAATTATATATGTGCCAAGTTACAAACCTTAACAAGCATTGGTATAGATTTACCAGCCCATTGAAAATCTTGAAAAAATAAAATCGAGAATGGGGGGGGGGGGGGGGGGGTGGGGTTCCCTTAATGGTTTTCTTAGGGGAAGATAATGTAATTGTCTGGTATGTGACTGTAGTTGATCGAAGTGGAACTTCAGTGAAAAAGTGCGATTGAAGTCTTCAACAATGTAAAGCAGGAATATACCCATTCCGCACTCGAATATACAGGTACCTCATCAATTCTAATATAATGGATTGATGAATTGATAAAAAGGTCCTGTAGATCTGTGGCAAATACTTGAAGTTCATATACGGTCAACTCAACGAAGACATAATTGGTACTCTTACGTAAGATCATAATTTTCCGTATGGCTCCTAGTTATATATAAGATCCTGGCAAAGTTTGATCACCCTAAAATAATAGCTCTGACAAATACTTGTCGAGCATATCCGACATAAAGTAAAGTAGGTGTCAAGCCCACGAATACAGAAATGGTACTCTACACGATGAATCGTAAGATTCCAATTTCTGAAGTGACCTTAGATCTCTCACTAGAAACTAAATATCTCGAGACAATGTGGAGAGGTAATGTAATGGAGCGCGCTAACAGATGTCTAACTCCATAGGAATGAACGGGGGATTCAAACCGGATTCAAGACAGCCATACTAACTTATGGATATCTCGTATGGTAGTAGGCGCCAGACAAGGTAGTGTGCGGCTTCTGATAAATGGGACCTGATAACTGGCAGGTGCCGATGGATTACCAGCCGAACTATTCAAGGCCAGCCTTGTACCCTGCGCCAATTATTGAAAAAGAGCCAAGAAAAACATATCGAAACATTCCACCTATTCGTCGACTATAAAGCCGCATTCGACAGCCCAATCCGGTCATAGGTATTTAAAGCCATGTCTGCATTCGGCACTCCTGCAGAATTAATACAGGATAACTTTAACTTGCACAAGGTCGGCAGTTAAAGTCGGAAAGTACCCCTCGGAGACCTTCAATATCGAACGAGGGTTCATGTGACCTTTTTTACCTCCTGCTGGAGAAGGTCATACGAGATTCAAAGGTGAACAGAAATGACACTCTGTACACCAAACAGCATATGTTACTCACCTACGCCGACGACATCGACATAATGGGTCGAATATTGCGAGCGCTATCAGCCACCTTAAAAAAATTGAGAAGGAGTCTGTCAAAGTGGGTCTGGCAGTCAATGACGAGAAGCCTAATCTATGGTATTAACTAAGGTACACTTGGACCAACGGTGGAACTTGAAAACTACAACTTTGAGGTAGTCATCTATCTAGGTATCGCCTTAAATAAAACAAATGACATCAGTTTTGAGATTCGGAGAAGGATATTGTTGGCCAACAGAGGCCACCTCACGCCAGGCCAAACTCACACTCTACAAAATGCTGATACTACCCGTGCTGGTATGGATCAGAAGCCTGGGCACTTGTAGATGAGGTAGCAACTTCAAGTGTTTGAAAGAAATTTGAAAAAATCGAATCGAATGAACCACGAGCTTTACCATATACATACGGAAATAGTCAGAGTATCGAGCTGCAGCGACTACGGTGTTTAGGTCATATTGTGCGAATGGATTTGAATGCCCCAGCTCAAAAGGCAAATGGAAGCGAGCCTACAGATAATTCACGAAGAAGGTGAAGGTCACGGATTCGATGATAAGATCAAGTGGAGGATGACGTATCAAAGCATGGCCTTTCAAACTGAAAAAACTGCGCACAAGGTCGACGTGCTTGGTAATCTTTTTATACCCTTCACCACACTGTGGATATTATGTCTTTGTGCATATGTTTATAACAGGCAAAAGGAAACGAGATAGACACATGTATCCTTTTGAGATTATGCCTAGAATCACATTCTATGTCGATTTTTGAATGTCCGTCCGTCTGTCAATGTATTTTTGTGATTCAAATTGGATGAAATTTGGCACAGATCATTTATTTGGCCCAAGGACGAACCCTATTGAAATTTGTTGAAAATCGGTTTAGATTTAGATATACCTATGGTGTACCAAAGTCTCTGTATATATTTCGATTTGCACGATATTTGGCATAGTGTACTGAATTGAGTCTAGAATGATGTCTGCTAAGCTTCTTGAAAAACGATTCAGAATTAGGTCTAGCTTCCATATATTTTCGTCCGATTTGATGTGCAGCAAACTCCTAATGTTTACCCGATTGACTCGAAATTTTGCACAACATATCAAATTGAGATTAGAACTAGAATGACTTTATGGCGTTTTGTTGAAATTGGTGCAGATGCAGACATAGCTTTCATATATATTTCGAACGGGTGTCTTATTGAGAATAAACATTGAACAGTCCTTTAAAAACCCAGGTGGATGATATAAAAAGCTCGAACATAACAACATTTTTATTTGTTGTGTTTTCTGAAAGATTTGATATTAAATTCTCACACATTTAATATTTCATTAATTCAATTAGAATACGTTAAATCCGCCGTATTCACTAATACAGATGTCCTACATTTTGTACGCCGGCTGTCAGTTACAACTGAGGAAAATTCGTTTTATTTTTTTCAATTCAATGCTTACACATGCAATTTCAAAATAATTTGCAATTATTTTTATTGAATTAAATTTTAAATCGGATTTTCTCACTTATATTTAAGTAGGTAAATTATATTAAAAAAGAAAAAAACAAAAATACTTTTCTCAGAGTTTAAAATTCTCACGGCGGTAAGACAAGAGACGACAGTCAGGGTAAATAGGGAATGGAACTATAATTGATTCCAATATTGCCCAATCAATGAAATAATTCATATTACTCGATTTATTCGCTGTAGGCCACCAAAATTCTTTGAAGTCAATATTTTCTTATTCCGTAAACGTCATTGATTATGTATGTGATCTTGCATCAGATAACTAGGTAATTTCAATTCAATTGATAATACTGTATAATGGTTGCGACATAATCCATAATATTTTTATTGTTGTTGTTCAATCGCCATAACAAATGATTTTTTTCCAATGCAGTTTTGTGGTGCCTTTTTAAAGAATATTTGTATAAACCAGCTAAAGGCTCTCATGTTTAAACATATAGTTTACTAACACAGTAACCACCCCGTATGAGGGTAGCTACTCCCCCTAACACCCGTTGAGGTAGTGTAGCAGATATGTTCCCTAATCATAGCCTCAATAATCATCACAAATTGCGTGCAGACATCGGAATATTTACCAACATTAGCTGCAAGGAACCGATATATGAATTTGACTGCGGATTTGTGGTTAATATGGCAGTAAATAAAAGTCCTAGTCTGCAGATTCATTAACGTGGTATAAACTAAAAAAGCAAAAGCAAAATTCATTTACATCACATGCATTTGAGTCCATGTTCCCACCAAAGGAAATATGAGCAAATCAGATACATAGAAAGAGCATGTAACCGCTGTCCTGACTATGACTCTGCTAGAAGATTTTGATGTTATAATTGGAAGAGGGAATGTTCTGGCTCCACGGACGGAAAATTCAGTCTCTTACAAAAGGACTCGACAACCTAATTTACCCCCCTAATTTATTTTAAATCGCGGGGTAAAAAAAATTTCACTTGGTTTTCTCCAGATCAAACAACGAGATATTAAATTGATTATGGTGTGTCTAGATGGAAGGCATTTATCCAGGGTGGTAGGCGTTCGATCGATCCAAAGGAGCAAATGTCGATTCGGACCGTTTCCTTCTAGCAGATAAGGTTTTTTTCGTCCAAAAGAAGCAATAACGCACTATGAATCCAATTTGTTGGCAAAAAGATCATTGTTGGTAGAGCCGATAAAATGTTATATATTTCAAATCTGGAGACCTTGAGTTTTGCTCCAGTAAAATTGTTTAACATTGTGGGTCATGAATTTGAGTTACACAGCCTAGTGTCAATCAGTGCCAGAGGTTATAGCACCAATCGACGCCTTGATATGTTCTCTGTTCGGAATTTTGCGACCGTTAATAAACTTAAGAGATATTGTCGATAATATAAGCAGTAAGGAAAGTAGTAAAGTTGGACGGGGCCGACTGTATGATACCCTTCACCACATTGGGTATATTCCACAGATGAATCCTAACAGACGTCGCCTTTTTAAAGGACCAGTAAAATGAAATTGGAACCATAAACACGTCATTCTGCAACCGACACTAAATTTTTCATTTGGTCAGATATAGAAGCTATATCTAAATCTGAACCAGAAACTTAACACACATCATTCTAAAAATTGGTGCCAACCGAAAGATATTAAGGGGCTTTGGTACACCATTTACCTTAAATCGGACGAATATATATGGGAGCTATATCTAAATCAGGACCGATTTTCACGAAACTTAACACACATCAGTCTCCATATAACGGTATCCCCCCAATATTGGTTTTTATTGAGATTTTGTTCGCGATTTCCAACAAATTGCCTGCAATTTAGTATTTTGAATTCCCATTGGAGTTACAATTTTCGTACCAAAAACTATCCAGTTTACTTTATTTTCAAAATCTGATTTCACAATTCTAATCAGTGGCCAATGCTCTACAAAGCGTTTTCAAAAATAATTGGATTAATTAAATTTTTTAAAAAAATTGACCGCAGTTTTCGGTTCACCGTATTACATTTTTACTTTTTTCTTGCAAAATCGTAATCAGTGTCCTCCAAACCTATCGGATATAAGATATTTATTTATTACATAAACCCACTGCGTTAATTAAAAAAATGAGATCTCAGGCCCATAAAGAAGCTGCAAACACAATAGAGTAGGCAAAAACCCAATGTAATTTCATTCTGCAAACTATACTAAATTTTTCATTTGGACAGATATGTAGTCGTTTGTTTACAATGTGATAAAATTATGTAAATCAATTTAAAGCAAATCCCAATTAACATGAAGTCGGTCGAAAAAACTACATGGACTCTGTCCGCATTTCTACAAAATGCGATTACGTAATTCTATGCTCACTTTTGTATGTTGTGTAAAATTTCGTGTCAATTTAACAGGCATGAGGAGTTTTGTGCACCATTTACTCAAAATCCCACGAAAATATATATGAAAGCTATATCCAAATCTGTACCGATTTCAATGAAACTTTCCACAGGTTAGGTTATACTAACTTCAGTGCTTTATGTGTCTATTGGCCATATTTTGGATCCTTACTGCACCATTTACTTAAAATCGAAAGAAAAAATATATAGAAGCTATATCCAAATCTTAACCGATTGAAGCAAAACTTGACACACTTAAGGCTATACTAACTTTAGTACCTTGTGTAAAATTTATGTGGCAATCGACCTAACATTGGGCCTTTCGTGCACCATTTACAGAAAATCGGGAGACTGTATATATTGGAACTATATCTAAATCTGAACCGATTTCAATTTATCTTTTCACACGTTAGGATATATTAACTTCAATACGTTATGCCACATTTTGTGTCAATCGGCCTAACTTTGGGTCTTTTTCCCAACCTTAATAGGGTTTGTCCTTTGGCCAAATAAATGAGCTGTGCAAAATTTCATCCAATTCGGATGATAAATGCAATCTGTACTTTGTTTACAATTTAACATGGACAGACGGACATGCATAAATTGACTCAGAAAGTGATTCTACGCATATTCTCAAAAGGAACCATGTGTCTATTTCGTTTCTTTTGGCCTATTACAAACATATGCACAAAGACAAAAAAGTCATATTTGGATAGGAGGTAGAATTAAATCTGGAAATTTTACTAAACGAGTAAAATGCCATGACCTCCTGTGGAGACAAAATAGTGCATAGCACTTAGACAAAATGTTGCCATAACAGCAATTAATCGGTTGAAGTGTAAAGAAACAGTAATTGTTGATGGATTACCAACCGAACTATTCAAGACCTGTGGTCAAAGCAGTATAATTTTACTGATTTGTAAAATTGGCCCGTATTATATGTCCCTACAAAAAAAAAACGACTTTAGTCTCCTCTAATATATCAAATCTGTAGACATTTAAGATTCGAATAGAATTTTCTGCAATGGTTGGGGTCCTTGGGTGGCGCTAGATTTGTAACTCAAGTATAGCTTGTCATAGGTAATGGGGTTGCCACCTATCATTGACTAGACACAATGTCTCTTCGAATCTTGTGCAATGTTTGGGGTCGTTGCTTATTGAATGTTGCTATTATCCTCAGGGCGGCGGTATCTCCTACCATTCCTATTTTGTATAATTCAACATGAGTTGAAATTGAATATGACGTTGGTTATTGTAATATCAGAGGGTTGGCAATACATTGTATCTGGAGGGGGATGTAAGCTTCTTGTTACAAATAATGGAAAACTAAAACATTAAATAATGTTTCCTTC
This sequence comes from Musca vetustissima, assembly GCF_032173495.1. NCBI lineage: Eukaryota > Metazoa > Arthropoda > Insecta > Diptera > Muscidae > Musca > Musca vetustissima. Next base: position 23,142 of record NW_026874012.1, on the reverse strand, counting down.
TTTGGGAATCGAAAGCGGCACCCATTGCAACCACATTGGTCCTTTCGGTTTGCGGTTTTTTTTTTCAATATTCTTTAATTATTAAAAACCAGTAAGGAAAGTAGTAAAGTCGGACTATAACATAAAATTGGATGAAAAAAATGTGATATTTATCTAAATGTGAATCTACCTAGATCTATCCATAAAGTATGTCAATCGACTTCAAACAAATATAAATAGGTCATCCGTTGGGCTATGTCTGCACTTCTAGAAAACGCAACTACGTAATTCTATGCTCAATTTTTTAAGTTGTGCAAAATTTGATGTCAATCTGACTAACATGAGGAGTTTGATGCCCAATTTACTAGAAATCGGGCGAAAATATATATGAAAGCTCTATCCAAATATTGAGCGATTTCAAACAAACTTGTCACAGGTTAGGTTATACAACTTTCAGAACGTTTTATTCCAATTGGTTCCTTAGTACGTCAATTACTTAAAATCAATCTATAATAAAAGGGAGCTATATCCAAATCTGGACCGATTTTCACGAAACTTGGCAGACATCATTCTAGGCTCAATTAAGTACGTTATGCCAAATTTCGTGCAAATCGAAGGATATATAGGGACTTTGGTGCACCATTTACATGAAATCGGACGAAACTATATATGGGAGCTATATCTAAATCAGGACCTATTTTCACGAAACTTGGCAGACATCATTCTAGACTCAATTCAGTACGTTGTGCCAAAATTCGTGCAAATCGGAAGATATTTAGCGACTTTGGTGGACCATTCACATCAAATCGGACGAAACTATATAGGGGAGCTATATCTAAATCTGGACCGATTTTCTCCAAACTTGGCAGACATCCCTCTAGGCTTAATTCAGTACGTTATGCCAAATTTCGTGCAAATCAGAAGATATATAGGGACTTTGGGCACTATTTACATGAAATCGGACGAAACTATATATGGGAGCTATATCTAAATCTGGACAGATTTCACGAAACTTGGCAGACATCATTCTAGACCTAAATGATTAGGCTGTACCAAATTTCGTGCAAATCGAAAGATATATAGGGACTTTGGGGCACCATTTACATGAAATCGGACGAAACTATATATGGGAGCTATATCTAAATCTGGACCGATTTTCTCCAAACTTGGCATACATCACTCAAGGCTTAATTCAGCACGTTATACCAAATTTCGTGCAAATCAAAAGATATATAGGGACTTTGGGGCACCATTTACATGAAATCGGACGAAACTATATATGGGAGCTATATCTAAATCTGGACCGATTTTCACGAAACTTGGCAGACATCATTCTAGACCTAAATGATTAGGCTGTACCAAATTTCGTGCAAATCGAAAGATATATAGGGACTTTGGGGCACCATTTACATGAAATCGGACGAAACTATATATGGGAGCTATATCTAAATCTGGACCGATTTTCTCCAAACTTGGCATACATCACTCTAGGCTTAATTCAGCACGTTATACCAAATTTCGTGCAAATCAAAAGATATATAGGGACTTTGGGGCACCATTTACATGAAATCGGACGAAACTATATATGGGAGCTATATCTAAATCTGGACCGATTTTCACGAAACTTGGCAGACATCATTCTAGACCTTAATGATTAGGCTGTACCAAATTTCGTGCAAATCGAAAGATATATAGGTACCGTTTACATTAAATCGGTTAAATATATATATGGGAGCTATATCTAAATCTGAACCGATTTTTCCCAATTTCAATAGGGTTCGTCCTTGGGCCGAATAAGTGACCTATGCCAAATTTCATCCAATTCGGATCATAAATGCGACCTGTACTTTGTTTACAATTTAACATGGACAGACGGACAGACGGACGGACGGACGGACATGCATAAATCGACTCAGAAAGTGATTCTATGCATATTCTCAAAAGGAACCATGTGTCTATCTCGTTTCCTTTTGCCTGTTACAAACATATGCACAAAGACATAATACCCTGTACCACAGTGTGGTGAAGGGTATAAAAAGTCCAACACTTATTTAGGCGGTGTATTTAAAAAAATCTTTTTCCAATATTGCTTTCCAACACTGCTATAAAATTGGATTTTCAATGTGGGTTATTTGTTTTAAAATTGTATTTTTTGTTCATTGCACTGAATCGAGTAATAATTCATTTGAAAATGCTTCTGTATTAATCTCATGACTCTTATCAGTGGTTTAATGTACCCACGGATCAGATTGATGACGTTATCAATATAAACGACGTAAATATGGCAATTGGTTTTGCCAGAATTGATTTAAAACAATTTATGAATTCTTAATTTAAACTCATTACGATTTGTGCATCGAAGCAGTGCGAAAGTTTCAATTCGCAAACAAGTGAAGTTGAAAAAACAACAATATAAGAAAATTCAGAAATAATGAATTTCAAAATCACGGGCCTTTTAATCGGCCTAATTGGCCTGGTAATATTGTCTGGTAATACAGAAGCTCGAGGCGGAGGCCGTGGAAGTGGAAGTAGGGGAAGTAGTAGTAGTGGAAGAAGTAGTGGTGGTCGTAGCAGTTATAGCGGTAGCAGCAGTAGTCATTCGAGTAGCAGTCATGGAAGTAGCGGGCATGGAAGTAGTGGATATCGGAGTCATTCGAGTGGAAGCTATGGAAGTGGTTCCAAAAATTACGGCAGCAATTCTAAATCACATAGTGATAGTTATTCAGGTAGCAGCGGGTATGGAAGTATCGGATATGATAGCCATTCGAGTGGAAATCATGGCAGTGGCTTCAAAAATTACGGCAGTAATTTGAACTACCATCGTGATAATTATGGAAGCAGCAGCGGTTATGGTGGCAATTTTGGAAGTTATAATTCATACTCGGGCTTAGGCAGCAGCAGATGGCAACAATATGACACCCACTTCAATACATATGGAAATAATCATAATAATGGTCATGGATATTCTTCAAGTAGTTCAAGTGAGTGGTCTTGGTTTGATAGACCTTGAAAAAATATTCTTTAAAAAATCCAGGCTTATTGATCTGATAAACCTTGAAAAAATATTCTTTAAAAAATCCACGCTTATTGGTTTGATAAACCTTGAAAAAATATTCTTTAACCACTTTGAGTATATTCAACAGATGAATCCTAACCGATGTCGCATTTTTTAAAGGACCAGTAAAATGAAATAAACACGTCATTCTGCAAAAAATAAATTGTTCATTTGGTCTTATATAGAAGCTATATCTAAATCTGAACCGATTTCAGGAAACTTAACACACATCTACACCTAATTCATTACGCTGTGCCAAATTTATCCAAACCGAAAGATTATTTGGTGTACCATTTACATTAAATTGAAAAATATATATGAGAGCTATATCCAAATCCGAACCGATTTTCAGGAAACTTAACACACATCATTCTAGACCTTATTCATTACGCTGAGCCAAATTTAGTGCAAATCTAGAGGTATATAGGGACTTTTGTGCACAATTTACCTTAAATCGGAAGAAAAAATAAATGAGATCTATATCTAAATCTGAACCGATTTTCAGGAAACTTAACACACATCATTCTAGAGATAATTCATTACGCTGTGCCAAATTTCGTGCAAATCGAAAGATATATAGGTACTTTGGTCTGCCATTTTCATTAAATCGAAAAATATATATCTATATATAAAAATCCATTTTCGCTTAACACACATCATTCTAGACCTAATTTGTTACGCTGTGCTAAATTTCGTGCTTAAATCGACTCAAAAAGTGATTTTATGCATTTATAGTAGAGATATGTGCTACCTATAGACCTACTAAATTAAGTGAATTCTTTAAAAAATCCAAAAATTTTTGGTCTGATATGACGTTGAAAAATAATCTATATTTAAATTCTTAGTGGAGTATTTGGTACCCATAGAACCCAATGTACAAAATTTCAGAGAATTCTTATAAAAAATCCAGGCTTATTGGTCTGATAGACGTTGACCTTTATTTATAATTTTTATTTTGCTAACCAAAAGAACACAAAGTATCAAATTTCTGCGATTGGTCCGATAAAACCCCCAAAATAAATATTTTCTTAAAAATATCCGAAAAAATGGACTTTTATTTATCATTTTTGGTAGACCTTTGCTAACCAAAAGAACACAAAGTATTCTTTAAAAAATCCACGCTTATTGGTCCGATAGACCTTAAAAAATATTTTTTAAAAATTCAAGCATATTGATCTGATAGACCTTGTAAAAATATTCTTTAAAAAATCCACGCTTATTGGTCCGATAGACCTTAAAAAATATTTTTTAAAAATTCAAGCTTATTGATCTGATAGACCTTGTAAAAATATTCTTTAAAAAATCCACGCCTATTGGTCTGATAGACTTTAAAAAATATTTTTTTTTAAAAAAATCCACGCTTATTGGTCTTATAGATCTTGAAAAACTATTTTATTTTTTTTAAATCTTTCTAAGAAAACTGATTTTTTTATTTTCCAGATCGTGATGACTTTTTAAGTGGTTTTGCTAGCGGTCACTTTTTGGCATCACATATACCAGAAACTTTTAGAAATCTCAATTTCCCTAAACCATATCACGTGAGACATAGTTCTAATGATGCTACCCGAAACAGTTATTCAGAGGACACAACTACCACAACCTCTACCACAGAAACATCAATACCTTCAAACGACTTCAATTATCCCCTTTATGGGAATATGAATTTAAATGAAATATTAAATTCAATAACTAAAGTAAATATGGGTACTCTATTTGAAAATGATGTAACAGATGTATCAGAGAACTCAGAAGAGACGACCACCACAACTCCGACCACCGAACGTGTAATTGTCGACAAAAATCCCTTAGATATTTTGGATAGTCTAAATCCGTCATATCATCCCAATGAAAATATGGATGAATTTTTAGCGAGAATAAATAAAATAAATTTTCATGACATGTTTAGAGGTATTGCGGATTCAACGAAAAATGCTCTGGAGCGGGTAAACGACAAACAAAATCCCACAATAGAAGATACAATAACTACAGAGAAGATAACCACAACAACAACCAGTACCACGGAAATACCAACAACTACCATTTTACAGACTTCTACTGAAACTGTAATTACTACTGCAGAAGATTCGACCATTGCAACGGATCCATCTATTGCCACAGAATCACCACTTCATGTCACAAATCCCGAAATTTCTACACCCTATGGTGTTATTTGTTTTCCAATGATTACGAATGAAATAAATGAATTTGGTGTCAATGTAACAATTGAATCTCTCGGATGTTATCCAGCCCCTGAACCTATTTTGTTGGAGAATATTCCGCCTTTGTAGAAGGTTTTTGTCTGAGAGGATATACATTTTATTGAACTCTAAATTGTGATAAAAAGTTAAGATTATATTATTAAAATATTTTTCCAACAAATACTAATTATATAATAATGATCAATAAAAGTGAATTTTTGTTTCATGTGGGTCCTATAAGTTTTTGTGGACTCAAGAGTCTGTAACATCGATCTTATATCTCGTCTAAATGATTCGATTTACCTCTATGTATCTGCCTGTCCATTAAAATTAGTAATCTTAGTACCGGCCACAGTTATTGACCCATCGTCCGGAAATTGCCCCTAGATCCCACCTTTTTTTAAAGATTGTATATTTGGATATTTTCCTGGTAGCTCTAGAGGCCTTAATTATCACCTGGCCGCCACGAAATAATACACAGATAATGGGAAACAACCAACGAATAAGCATGACGTTTTTTACGAGGATGATCGGTCAATATTGGACCTAATGTGCGGAAAATCACAAACCCAAATCGATTTTAGGTGTTTTAAATGTCCACTTAATGGTGGAGACTATATAAAATGGGACATGGCGGAACGTAACAACGTATTTATTTGTTTAAAAATATTTTTGCACGATATTTTAATAAGAGTGCAATTGTTAGGGTCTGTCAAAAAGCTCGGATTCTGTAAAAACATTTTGCAAGGGTTATTAATAAGCTTGGATTTTATAATAAAATATGTTCCAATGCATTTGTTTAAATAGTTTTCACTGTAAAAAAAATTGTTTCAGAAAAGAGTAAAGTAAAGTAAAACGAACTTTTTATAACCTCAACAATGAGGCGGACATTTAAAATAGCAGAAATAGTTCGGGACCTTAATAAATGGCGGGCAATACAATGTTAAATTTTTGCTAGAAAGATTTGAAAAATTACAGCCAATTCGGGTAAAAGAAGTGTCTAAAAATCGACATCCATAATTTCTGGTAGGGTGATTTACTACCTAATGGGAACCCAAATCCCTAAAAATACCGAATAATAGCGAGTGTCGTTATATTGGGCTTTCATAAATTTTTTTTAAGGAGATTGACTACCCAATGGGAACTCATACAAGTGAAACCAGTAAGGAAAGTAGTAGTATATGGGCCGACGATGTGATACAGACGTCGCCTTTTTGAAAGAACATCGACATGAAATTGAACTAACTTAAATATGTAATCTTATGTATATCGAAACCGACTAACATCAATCCCTACACATGTCATTCTGCAACCTATGCTAAATTTTGTAAATCGATTTAAAGCAAACTTGACACCACATGCTATTTGTTTCAAGTTGCACGGTTTAAAATTTAATATTAATTTACTTGGTGTACAATTAACATGGATAGGTGAAAATTATATATGGAAGCTATGTTCTATCTATATCTGAACCGATTTAAAGGAAACTTGCCTGAGATTAATTTATATTAACTTCAGTACATTGTGTCAATTGGCCTAGGTATGGATCTTTAGTGCACCACTTACTTAAAATCGGACGAAAATATACATAGGAGGTGCATTTAAATATGAACGGAGAATTCTAGTCTTAATTCAGTACGCTATACCAAAATTCGTGCAAATCGATATATATATATAGGAACTTTGGTACACCAATTACCTTAAATCGGGCCAACATATATATGGGAGCTATATCAGAATCTGAAGCGATTTTCATGAATCTTAGCACACATTATTATAGATGCAATTCTGTACACTATGCCAAAATTTCGTGCAAATCGAAGGATATATAGGGACTTTGGTGCACCATTTACATTAAATCGGACAAAAATATATATGGGAGCTATATATAAATCTTAAACGATTTTCTTCAATTTCAATAGGGTTCGTCCTTGGGTCAAATAAGTGACTTGTGCCAAATTTCATCCAAATCGGATCATACATTCTACAGACGGACGGACATGCATAAATCGACTCAGGAAGTTATTCTATGCATATTTTCAAAAGGAACCATGGGTCTATCTCGATTCCTTTTCCCTATTAACAACATATGCACAAAGACATACTACTCTGTACCACAGTGCATTTATAGAAAAATTGCATGTAATAATTTGCTATTTTCACACTTTATCTTTTAAGTGCAGTATATCTAAGTGTTTTGTACTGAAAATACTTCCTAAAAAACCTTCCAAGAAATGTTAACCACAGAAAATATTTTAATTACGTGACCACCACTGTATATATATATACTTTATGGGGTCTCAGGTGATGAACTTTTATATAAAGGGTGTTTTTATTCCCTTCACCACTCTGTGGTACAGGGTATAATGTCTTTGTGCATATGCATGTAACAGGCATAAAGAAACGAGATAGACACATGCACTTTGGGAATATGCATAGAATCACTTTCTGAGTCGGTTGCCCATATTCGACGGACCCATCTGGCAACGCCATAACTTTTGACAGAGATGTCACATCGCTTAATGACATACCGCGTTTGAAGCGTCAGTCCAAACAGATTTTTACCAATACACGCCGCGCGAGCGCTCTGAAATAGTTGAAATTTACATTCAACAGAAGAAATCAATTGTGAAAACTCAACACTCAAAAAAACATTAAAAAATGTGAGAAGTGCGCCTTCTAAGAACACCATTAAGCGTTTATACGAAAAATTTTCGACTGGTAAGGCTCTTTCTAATCCGAAGAGGCCATATAAAAGTCGACCAAGGCGATCGGCCGAGAATATCGCTGCCGTACGAGCCAGTGTTGAGAGGTCCCCAAGAACATCCCTAAAACGCCGTTCCCAGCAGTTGGGCATGGCTCGGTCCACTTTACAACGGATTATTCGCATTGATTTGCATTTGTTTCCGTACAAAATTCAATTGACGCAAAGAATGTTGCCTGCGGACAAGCCTTGTCGATTGGAATGGACCCAAAGAGTCATCGAAATGGCCGAAGATGACGAACAATTTTGGAACAAAATTATCATGTCCGATGAAGCCCATTTCACATTAAATGGGACCGTAAATAAGCAAAATTGCCGTTTTTACGCCACTGAAAATCCTAAGGAGATTCAAGAAGTGTCTCTTCATGACGAAAAAGTCACAGTTTGGTGCGGCGTTAGTGCGAAAACGGTAATTGGGCCGTTTTTCTTCCAAAATGAAAATGGCCATGCTGTTACCATCAATCAGGAGCGTTATCGCGACATGATGACCAGTTTTGCGATGCCAATTATTCGCCGAAAGCAGTTCTGAGGCAGTTCTGGTTTCAACAATACGGCGCTCCACCCCACACAAGTCGCATAACAATCGATTTTCTGAAGAATTTGTTTCCGGGCCGTTTGATGTCGAAAAGTGGTGATTTGGACTGGCCACCGCGTTCGCCCGATTCGCCGCCGCCTGACTTCTTCTTGTGGGGATATTTGAAGTCAATGGTTTACGTTAACAAGCCAAGGGCCGTAGAAGAGTTCAAGGACAACATTCGTGAAGAAATAGCCGCTATTCCGGCCGAAATGTGGCAAAAACGATGGAAAATGCAGCAAGAAGGGCACAATACGTCATAAACGCCAGAGGCGGCCATTTGAGAGATATCATATTCAACCTCCAACCTCCAAATTTTTATTTTTTTCTTTGATTTAAAAAAAAAAACATGGGTTCGTCGAATATGGGCAACCCTGTATGTCTGTCCGTCTATTTATGTTAAATTGTAAACAAAGTACAGGCCGCATTTATGATCCGATTTGGATGAAATTTAGCACAAGTCACTTGTCTGTGATCGGAGAAAATCTCGATTGGAGAAAATGGGTTCAGATTTAGATATAGCTCCTCTTTGGCATGAAAACACGATCGTTTTGTTTGTTTACAAACTGCTGGACAAAGAATATTTTCTCATCGGAGTAAACCAAATTCTGCAGTTCACCACTTTCTGCCAAGCGAAGCAGTTCTTCAGCACTTTTGAGTCTATTTATACCCTACACAACTATGTTGTCAGGGTATTATAGCTTTGTATATATATATATATATTGGTCCTAGACCCACTTTTAGTATACCGATCGTCATATCTCGACCAGCTGAGTCGATCTAGACCTGCGTGTTCGTTTGTCCGTCTGTCCATTATAATTTGTAAACCTGATACAGGCCACAGTTATGGACCAATCTTCACGAAATTTTGCATGTAGGCTGGGTTCTGGCCAATGAAGACCTCTATTGTTTTTGGGAAAGATCGGTTAAAAATTAGGGGATGAAATGGACCAAATACTTAATTTTTGTCTGGTTTTCTGGTCGCTCCAGAGGCCGCAATCATGGCCCAAACATCTCGAATTTTTACATGGAGAAGGGGATCGGGCCGTGGAATAATCATGCATCTTTTGATAAAGATAGGTGAATATTTAGCGGGTCAAATGGACCTGACTTTTGTGTGAAAAATAACAAAATTTGTATTCCACGGCGTATATATTTACTACTGAATTACATGGACCTGATAAGTTGATAGCATATTCAAGAGGAGTGGTTGACCTTTTGATACTAATTATATTGTCGTATGTACTCGGATGGATTCGGGAGATACACTTACATATTTATGGGTACTTACGTATAAATATATTATTTGGTAACCCATTACCACACTAAAGGGCAAATATCGCGAAATATTGCCCAAGCTCAGAATATAGAACCACAGAAAGTTCGATTTTCGTGGAAGTTGTATGGTCGGCTCCGTCCGACAATATTGCTCCGCTCATTGGTTTCTTTCTGTTGCGGTATAAGTTCCTGCACTTTTTGGAATTTCAATGGCTTTACCCCGAGTTCAGCTCATGAGCCATTTTTCGGCCACTGCGACGGGGCTTTCGATCAAGTCGCTTCATTACTTTTCGAACCATGTTCGAATTCATACAAATGGTACACCAAAGAATACAAGTCTGTCCGATTGATATGCAATTTTGTTTTAAATCATCTCCGATCCCATTTTAATGGTGTTGCAAAATGCTAAATCTGTTCTATCGGGAGGTTATTATACATATGAGTATGTACCCAAAGGGGTGAAGGGTATCATATACTCGGAACCGTCTGACTTTTGTACTTTCCTTACTGGTTTTTAACTTATCGCAGATAACTGTGAGTTGGGCGATTTGAACAATGTTGAGTCGATGTTTTATCAGAATTTTCTATTATTTGTTAGGTACTCGAAACCTACTTTTTCAAGCTGTTTCAACATTACAAATATATACCTGCGTATTTTTTAGGCACTTCGGAAACATTTGCCTTGCTAAGAAGAAATAGGTCTGTATATTTCACCTCTGCTGGTAAATTCCCTGTGTCTGAGATGTGTGTAGACTGGTAGAGCTCATTAAACTCATTGAATATACTGACTGCCTCTGCCGGGAAATAGGTCCCACATTTACATTTTGCGGTTACAGCTGTAATGTTTCAAGAAATATACTTTCTGCTATTTGAGCATCATGATATATATGGAGCTACCAGAAGCGTTGATTACCGAATTCTTGGCAATTTGGTTTCTTAGAGTGAAGATAATTGTGGTGTTGAGAGGTGATGAAATCGAGCTTTCAGCTTATTGAGACGAATATATGGATGTGGTACGATCTAATGAAAGTCCCATCCTACTTTTTTCCAGCCAAAGTTTTCCAACCAAGTCGTATAAAAATCCTTCCAACAGGCCTTTTCTCCTTAAATTAAATTATGTAAAACATGGTGCGTTGTCACTCAAATGCAAACAAATTGCATTAAAAAGAAAGAGTTTAAATGTTGTCTTTTTTGTTTTTGCTTCTGTCGTGAACGACAATAAAACTATTACAAAGGAAATAAAAATACAATAAGATAAACATTAATATTAAATGATCCTCTCTGCAATGCAACAAAAATATAACAACATCAGCCAGGCAGTCAGCTAACAAGAATCAACACCCAACTCCGGCTTATAGCAAGGGGAACATCATGCATGATGTAACTGAGAATGCAAGTAAAACCCAGTCCCCTTCCTCAATGAACCATATAGTGTCTCTGCCATCCGGATAATCTGTATGTCAAGGAACATTTACATGCTTCAACATAAGCGTACAATCCTGTAATGTATGAGAAGGCAACTTGTATCCCAGTTTTTTTTAGAACAAACATAAAAAAACAACAACAAAAACACACACAATAAATAAATATGTTGAAGTTAAAGCTTAAAGTTACAAAACTATATACAACATGTCGGCGTACATACATAACGATTTTAAAGGGAATGAAGGCCTAGAAGAATTTCTAAATAAAATTCCGGGCCTCTTCAAGAAGCCTTTCGATAAAAAACACAATAAAGAGGTCTTTTATTATTAGTAGACCTTCAAGTGATCTTCTATGGGTTTATCCTTGAAATATTTCAGATTTATAGGTTTTATGGTTCTTGAAAAAATCCACGATTTTTGGTGTAGTTGCCTTTGAAAAAATGTTTTTTAAGAAATCCATGCCTAATGGTCTGTTGGTCCTTGGAAAAATATTTGTTAAGAAATCGACGCTTATTGGTCTTTGAAAAATTAATCCTTAATAGATCCATTCTTGTTGTCCTAGTGAGGTTTGAACAAAAAATTGTCTTTAATAAGTAAAAAAGTGGTGGCATGGTCGAACTTTTTAAATCCTCTCCAAAATGTGGTGTATATTCAAAATTTCTTTTTAAAAATTGTCTGTTTAGAAAATTAAATACCAAATTACGGACACAAAAATTGGAAAATGGAGGTAAAATGGTATCGAAAATTAAACAAGAATAATTTTATTTACAACCACTAACCTTTATTGAAACTTTTTGTTGAGAAGTAGGATCTTTATCAAGAACATGGTCTATTAATTTACAGATTCGGTTAAAAGCCTCATACTACACAACTACAACTAGTCTGCACATAATCAGTTTGGCTGAAGTAACATGCGACCATTTGTTCCGAAATACTTCATTGACTAGGTCAGAAATATATACAGTAGTTCTTGTATATTGTCGATTTGTGCCCCACCCCTACCAAAGGCCATACAAATCGTGGCCTTTAGAATTATTGTAATAGTTTGTTATGAACAGTAGTGCGTTCCTGCATTTTAACATGCATCCCCCCACCACCCCACAAACAATTCACATAAACAACCATTTGTACTCGTCCAAAAGTATTAACATTTGTTTATAAAAATTCTTAAACACTCCTACATTTGATGTTGTTATTAAAATGTTTTTTTTTATTCTTGACAATAACATTAGATAGAACGAATGTTAGAAAGTTCTGCATGTTTAGAAATTTTCAAGAACTACTTATTGTTATTTTTATTAAATTCATAATATACGAGTTGTATTCAAAATACTGAATATGAATAGTTATACGGAAAATATTTCGTGGGACTTCAACCAAAGGCCATACATTATTTAAAAAGAATATTTGGCAAACGGAGACAATATTTCGGACAAATTTCTGGAAAAAATATTAGTTAAAAATTTACGACTCAGAATTTTTAAAGAATTTATTTCCAATGACTTTCATAGCTATAGACGTGGATTTTAGACCTTCTGATATTCCAAAAGAAGTCCTACTGAACATACTATAAGAATTGAAGTAGGTTAACGTTGCTGAGGTCATGCTCTAGACATTTTGAACCCTCAAGGGGATGAAGTGGACCAAAAACTTTATATTTGTCTGTTTTTCTTGCAGAGGCCGTTGAGAAGGGGAATGGGGCCAAAAAATAAGCATGACTCTTTTGATGAAAAATTTTCAGTATTTAACGGGTCAAATAGACACAGACTTTCGTGTGAAAAATAACAACATTTGTATTCTATGGCGAATATACTTACTCCTGAAGGACATAGACCTGAGAAGTTGATAGTATCTCCAAGAGGAGTGGTTGACCTTTAAATTGACACCAATTATATTGTTGTATGTACTCGGATGTGGGAGTTATACGTAAATATTTAAAGGTGTTTATGTGTTATAATATTGTTTGAAATTTTACATGAAGTTCGGGTTATGGTCAAGGACGACGCCTATGATTTTTGGTGATGTTGAGATGATATTTAGTGGGTGCAATGAACTGAAAACTTTATTTTTGTATTTTTGTCATGTTTTCTAGTCGCTCTACATGCCTTTATTATTTGCAGAACTTCATATACTTTACACGGTGAAGGGGACCTGACCAAATACATAGAACGGCTGTTTAGATGATGATGGGTCAATATACAAGAGGTAAAATCAACCAAACCCTAATGTGACCAAATGTTTATTTTATGGCGTAAATATTCATCTCATTTAATGTGCTATCTAGATAGATATTTGAATCAATTGAAAAAAACCCATACACATACCATTCTGAAATCAATGGAAAATTGCATGCCAAACGAGCTGACTTGGATTCCTTGGTTTACCATTTATATGAAATGGAGTAAAATGGAGTTATGTATGGGAGCTATATATAAACACATGGACCTAATTGAACAACCGTTGCATACATCATTTGTTTTTTGTTATCACTTTATATTCAACCTAATACCCTCTGCCAAATTTCGTGTAAATTGAACAAACATTGGGCCTTCGTTGCACCACTTACATAAAATCTAACGAAAATATATATAAGACCTATATCGAAATCTAAACCGATTTCCACAAACCTTATCACACACCATCAGTCGGACAAATATTGGGAGTTTGGTGTATCATTCACAAAAAATCGGACGGAACTATATATGGGAGTTATATCTAAATCGGAATCGACTTTAACAAAACTTCGCAGACATCAGTCTGGGACTAATTCAGTATTCCGGGCAAAATTTTGCCCCAATCGGACAAATATTGGGAGTTTGGTGGATCATTCACATGAAATCCTTTTGCCTGTTACAAACATATGCACAATGACATAATATCCTGTACCACAGTGTGGTGAAGGGTATAAAAATATATGGGAGTTATATCTAAATCTGGAACGATTTTCAGGAAACTTAACACACATCATTCTAGACCTAATTCATTACGCTTTTCCAAATTTCATGCAAATCGAAAGATATATATTGACTTCCTAAATCGGACGAAAATATATATGGGTGCTATATCTAAATCTGAACCGATTTTCACGAAACTTGGTTCACATCACTCTTGGCTCATTTTAGTACGTTATGCCAAATTTCGTGCAAATCGAAATATATATTTATGGTGTACCAAATAAATGAGCTGTGCCAAATTTCATCCAAATCGGATTATAAATGCGACCTGTACTTTGTTTACAATTTAACACCAACAGATGGACGGACATGCATAAAAAATTCAGAGATTGATTCTATGCATATTCTCAAAAGGAACTATGGGTCTATCTCGTTTTCTTTTGCCTTTTACAAACATATGCACAAATACATAATACCCTGTACCACAGTGTGGTGAAGGGTATACAAATTCAGACATCTTACACGGAAAGCTTAATAAAATCTATGCCGGCAATGTTGAAAGCTGTAAAAGATAACAAGGTATATCTGGAATATTAACCATCCAAAAAAAAATCCGTCTGTTAAAAAAGAAAACGACCCATCTTAAATTGAACATGGAAGCAGCTAAGCTTTCCTTAGCCCTAGATAAAACCATTCGTTATAATTATTCATAGCAAATTAGGCTACAATTCGTAGACGGGGAATTTTAAAAATTATTTTCGACAGAAAAACGCAGATATCCGTTTTAAAATTATATTTTATTAATCCATTAATTTGTGTTCTATTTTCATTAACAACTTGTTTTCCTTGTAATCTCAAACAATTAAAAATTATTCCCCTCGTTCCTTAAAATTCAAACTGCAACAAAACTACAACAGGCGACAATGAAAATGATGAACATTCAGACACACACACCTACATACATATGTTCAAAGGACAAAAGTATAATTATGAAATAAAAATAAATCAAGATATAAACGTTAATCACATTTATACAACACTAAGAAGATGACATAAATTTTCCACCACTAATGGTCATAGAAGTGACAGAAAAAAAAAAACACCGAACAAAAGGGAAGAGAAACGAAAACAGACATAAAGCCAGACAAACAACTATATAAGCAGATCATCATCATCACCATCATCAGATGACCCCAAAAAATGTAATGTTTGGTGAATTGGGCAGGACAGCGAACGGCTAGGTTTGAAGAGGCGAAAACTTTTAACCCAGCCAAAAGGGGTTTAAAGCGAAAAAAGATGTTTGGAAATTCATTCGTTGTTATTTCGGGGTTCTTATTATTATCCTGTTGCTAGTTTAATGTGGGCAATGGCTACACGAATAACTAGCCATAATTGTTTTCACTTCAAAACGAAGAACAAAGATCAAGAAAGGAGGAATTGGGGGAATTATATTAGGTAGGGTCGACGTTGGTGTACTCTGCACCGAATAGAGGATATTCCCAGAGTTCGGAGAATATTCCCTTTGTTCGGTTTGTAGACGAAGGAAAATTTAGATAAGAGTCAGCAAAAACCTCATGAGCTAGCCCACATGGCGGAACATTGTGAGTAGCGCTCTTAGCATACCCTTGATTACTTTCCTTTTTCCACAAAGAAGACCACTGGTTATGAGCCGTATGAGTTTTTCGGGTTTGCCTTTCGTTTCCCTTTCTTACCACAATTTAACGTCTAACTATTTTTCATTTGGTCTGGATGGCCAAAAACCATAACTATGCTGTTGCTGCTGCCGTTACTTCAGATGATGGAAAAGCAGCGTGATGTTGTTTTTTTGGCTCGAAGGTAGGCAATTTCTGCCAAGATGGAGGAAAATTGAAAAACACCCACAGTGCAAGAGCGAAAATTGCTGCAGAATGTGGGATGGAAATCTTTTAGGACAGTGGGTAGAATATTTGAACCGTGAATACATTTTGTAAAGAAAAATTTCCGGAGAAATATTCAGACGAGGATTTATAAATGAATATTTTTTAAGACCCTAAACAAGGCGTGGATTTAATAAATAATAGCTTTTTAGGACCTAAACAAGGCGTGGAGTTATTAAAGAATAGCTTTTAAGTACCTAAACAAGGTGTGGAGTTATTAAAGAATAGTTTTTAAGGACCTAAACAAGGCGTGGAGTTATTAAAAAATAGTTTTTAAGGACCTAAACAAGGCGTGGAATTATTAAAGAAAAATTTTTAAGACCCTAAAAAAGGCGTGGATTTAATAAAGTATAATTTTAGAGGACCACGGATTATTGTTCCACAGTGCCACATTACAATCAACGTCAAACATAATTTGTACACTGTCGTCGGCAAAGGAAGTGTGAACAAAAACTGCTGCACCTTGTTGTTGTTAGCACCAATTCTGCTCCTTTTGCTGTTGTTTTTGTTGTTGATGATGAGAGGAACCTGCTGTTGCTGTTACAGCAAATGTGTAGTCGTGGTCTAGTTATACGTTCCGCCTGAATGGCTAAGATTTTCGTGCTCTATGCTATTGTTTCCATGTGTGTGTGTTTTTTTCAGGATCCCTCGACGAGATGTTGGAGTGGTAAGTTGGTTGCACGCCTGCCTGGCTGTGCTGACTGCTTCGCTGCTTGAGTGATGACAAATTACATTTGTCAGATTTATGACCAATTATGAGAGTGTTATATTTCACAAGGCAACCACCATCGCAATCATCGTGGTCGTCGCCGTCGTCATCGTTGTTGCCATCATCATCATCAACAACAACAGCAGTAGCACATCAGTGCTAACATCCTTCCTTGCACCATCATCGCCTAACAATGTAGTCGAAGGCGAGAGCGAGAAAAAATCAACAACACCAACAAAAAAATTTGGGGCTTACATTTATTATTGCCATGGAAATTTGTAAACGAAATAAAGAGAAGAAGAAGAAAAAAAATATAGACGACCGTTAAAAGTACAAATTCAGCAAAAATCCAAAGTCCAAAAAACAGCACCCACGGCACTGATGGTATCCCATGAAATGCCAGGCAAAGGAATAACAAGCAACAGGGAATTCAGCCCCAAGAGAACCACATCAAAGATGTGCTGATGATGAAAGTGTGTAAATGTCAAACCACTGTCATATAATTTTCGGACATTGCAGCATTTTTTCTTGTTTCATATTTTCTTTTATTAATATTTTATTTCAGGGTGAATAATGTTATTTGGTTACACCATAATAAACTCACCTCAATTAACCTTTTTACATACAGGTAGGTTTGGATAGGCAATAAGTGCCTTAGGCCCTCAGAAAACTATTCTTTAATAAATCCACGCTTTGGTTAGGCCCTTGAAAAACATTCTTTAATAAATCCACGCCTTGGTTAGGTCCTTGAAAACCATTCTTTAATAAATCCACGCCTTGGTTAGGTCCTTGAAAACCATTCTTTAATAAATCCACGCCTTGGTTAGGTCCTTGAAAACCATTCTTTAATAAATCCACGCCTTGGTTAGGTCCTTGAAAACCATTCTTTAATAAATCCACGCCTTGGTTAGGTCCTTGAAAACCATTCTTTAATAAATCCACGCCTTGGTTAGGTCCTTGAAAACCATTCTTTAATAAATCCACGCCTTGGTTAGGTCCTTGAAAACCATTCTTTAATAAATCCACGCCTTGGTTAGGTCCTTGAAAACCATTCTTTGATAAATCCACGCCTTGGTTAGGTCCTTGAAAACTATTCTTTAATAAATCCACGCCTTGGTTAGGTCCTTGAAAACCATTCTTTAATAAATCCACGCCTTGGTTAGGTCCTTGAAAACCATTCTTTAATAAATCCACGCCTTGGTTAGGTCCTTGAAAACCATTCTTTAATAAATCCACGCCTTGGTTAGGTCCTTGAAAACCATTCTTTAATAAATCCACGCCTTGGTTAGGTCCTTGAAAACCATTCTTTAATAAATCCACGCCTTGGTTAGGTCCTTGAAAACCATTCTTTAATAAATCCACGCCTTGGTTAGGTCCTTGAAAACTGTTCTTTAATAAATCCACGCCTTGTTTAGGTCCTTGAAAATTACTCTTTAATAAATCCACGCCTTGTTTAGGTCCTTAAAAACTATTCTTTAATAAATCCACGCCTCAGTTGGCCCTTGAAAACTATTCTTTAATAAATCCACGCCTCAGTTGGCCCTCTTTAATAAATCCACGCCTATTCTTTAATAAATCCACGCCTTGTTTAGGTCCTTAAAAACTATTCTTTAATAAATCCACGCCTTGTGTAGGTCCTTGGAAAAATATTCTTTAATAAATCCACGCCTTGAGTAGGTCCTTGGAAAAATATTATTTAATAAATCCACGCCTTGTGTAGGTCCTTGGAAAAATATCCTTTAATAAATCCATGCCTGGTGTAGGTCTTAGGAAAAATATGCTTTAATAAATCCACGCCTTGTAGGTCCTTGGAAAAATATTCTTTAATAAATCCACGCCTTGTGTAGGTCCTTGGAAAAATATTCTTTAATAAATTCACGCCTTGTGTAGGTCCTTGGAAAAATATTCTTTAATAAATCCACGCCTTGTGTAGGTCCTTGGAAAAATATTCTTTAATAAATCCACACCTTGTGTAGGTCCTTGAAAATTACTCTTTAATAAATCCACGCCTTGTTTAGGTCCTTGAAAACTATTCTTTAAAAAATCCACGCCTTTTTTTAATCCTTACAAAATATTATTTAATAAATCCACGCTTTGTTTGGTCCTTAAAAAATATTCCTCAATAAATCCATGAGCCCCATTATCTTTGGCCTTGTGCCGTTTTTAAAGGACATCAGGTGAAAACCTACTGTTTTTTGTGCCCATGGGAAAAGTTGTTGTTGCTTTTCCCCCATTTCCCCCTCTATGGTTATTTATGGCGTTAATGTTCAGAAAATAGCTGAAATTGCTTTTATTACATGCGTAATAACACTCCAATTAATGTGCATTTATTCTTGTTATGCTTCACCCAGGGAACATATACAACTCCTCCTGCCATCCTTCCATTGTTTTGATTCCGTTGTAGTTGAGTAGGTACTTGTGTAGAAATGTGCGTATTCTTCATGGATGTGTTACAATGTTTTGAGTTATTACCGGTCATAAGATAGACAGAAGAACAAAAAACACAAGAAGTTCCCCCCAAGACACGCATACAAACCCCAGTGAACACACACTCACTCACACACACAATCTGATGACAATCAATGCTTGATGATTTATTTGTTTGTTACCACACAGACCGAGCGAGAAAAAAAACCGCACCCACTTCTTCCCAACATCCTGACATCCAACAATATAAAAATGGTTTCCTACCATTTAGGTGGAGGATGATGATTCCACCTTCTGATAATCCCTTAAATTATGGATTCACGGTAAAATTGCTCTAATTTAGACCATAAAATTAACTTCATTCGTTTCCATTACACATTCCAAGAATGAAACATAAAATGGATAGATGTTTGGCTCCATTTGTTCGTTCCTTGGCTGCATCCATTCTAGCTTTATAATTTGGCGCATGGTGGTACATCCTCAACTGCATGTCATGGCAAACGAAACGACAAATGACGACTTGTTCGCCTGCAAGCTATTTTTGGTGTTTTACATTTCCTTAGGAATGGTTTTTTGTTGTTATTGTTGTTACTTTCTGTTTTTCAAAATGTGCAATTTACAATTAGAAAACGTTTGTAATTTGCGGTTATACGAGGTGGGGAGAGAATGAAATGAAAATAAATTTCAAGGAACAAACAAGGATTTTTAAAAAACATTTTTCAAGGACTATCCAGGCCAGATTTTTTTAGAATATTTTTCAAGGACCAAAGCAAGGCGTTGATTCTTAAAGAATAATTTTCAAGGACCAAAACAAGTCGAGGACTTTTAGAGAGGGCGTGAATTTTTTTCAGAATATTTTTGAGAAGGTCCAAAACATGACGTAGACTTTTAGAGGATATTTTTTTGAAAAGAACCAAAAGAGTGCATGATTTATTTCAGAATATTTTTGAAATGAATCCACGCCTATGGCTATGATAGTCCATTGGGAAAATATTCGTTTAAAAAATCCACGCCTATGGCTATGATAGTCCATTGGGAAAATATTCGTTTAAAAAATCCACGCCTATGGCTATGATAGTCCATTGGGAAAATATTCGTTTAAAAAATCCACGCCTATGGCTATGATAGTCCATTGGGAAAATATTCGTTTAAAAAATCCACGCCTAAAAAATGGCTATGATAGTCCATTGGGAAAATATTCGTTTAAAAAATCCACGCCTATGGCTATGATAGTCCATTGGGAAAATATTCGTTTAAAAAATCCACGCCTATGGCTATGATAGTCCTAGGCTATGATAGTCCATTGGGAAAATATTCGTTTAAAAAATCCACGCCTATGGCTATGATAGTCCATTGGGAAAATATTCGTTTAAAAAATCCACGCCTATGGCTATGATAGTCCATTGGGAAAATATTCGTTTAAAAAATCCACGCCTATGGCTATGATAGTCCATTGGGAAAATATTCGTTTAAAAAATCCACGCCTATGGCTATGATAGTCCATTGGGAAAATATTCGTTTAAAAAATCCACGCCTATGGCTATGATAGTCCATTGGGAAAATATTCGTTTAAAAAATCCACGCCTATGGCTATGATAGTCCATTGGGAAAATATTCGTTTAAAAAATCCACGCCTATGGCTATGATAGTCCATTGGGAAAATATTCGTTTAAAAAATCCACGCCTATGGCTATGATAGTCCATTGGGAAAATATTCGTTTAAAAAATCCACGCCTATGGCTATGATAGTCCATTGGGAAAATATTCGTTTAAAAAATCCACGCCTATGGCTATGATAGTCCATTGGGAAAATATTCGTTTAAAAAATCCACGCCTATGGCTATGATAGTCCATTGGGAAAATATTCGTTTAAAAAATCCACGCCTATGGCTATGATAGTCCATTGGGAAAATATTCGTTTAAAAAATCCACGCCTATGGCTATGATAGTCCATTGGGAAAATATTCGTTTAAAAAATCCACGCCTATGGCTATGATAGTCCATTGGGAAAATATTCGTTTAAAAAATCCACGCCTATGGCTATGATGGTCCATTGGGAAAATATTCGTTTAAAAAATCCACGTCCATTGGGAAAATATTCGTTTAAAAAATCCACGCCTATGGCTATGATAGTCCATTGGGAAAATATTCGTTTAAAAAATCCACGCCTATGGCTATGATAGTCCATTGGGAAAATATTCGTTTAAAAAATCCACGCCTATGGCTATGATAGTCCATTGGGAAAATATTCGTTTAAAAAATCCACGCCTATGGCTATGATAGTCCATTGGGAAAATATTCGTTTAAAAAATCCACGCCTATGGCTATGATAGTCCATTGGGAAAATATTCGTTTAAAAAATCCACGCCTATGGCTATGATAGTCCATTGGGAAAATATTCGTTTAAAAAATCCACGCCTATGGCTATGATAGTCCATTGGGAAAATATTCGTTTAAAAAATCCACGCCTATGGCTATGATAGTCCATTGGGAAAATATTCGTTTAAAAAATCCACGCCTATGGCTATGATAGTCCATTGGGAAAATATTCGTTTAAAAAATCCACGCCTATGGCTATGATAGTCCATTGGGAAAATATTCGTTTAAAAAATCCACGCCTATGGCTATGATAGTCCATTGGGAAAATATTCGTTTAAAAAATCCACGCCTATGGCTATGATAGTCCATTGGGAAAATATTCGTTTAAAAAATCCACGCCTATGGCTATGATAGTCCATTGGGAAAATATTCGTTTAAAAAATCCACGCCTATGGCTATGATAGTCCATTGGGAAAATATTCGTTTAAAAAATCCACGCCTATGGCTATGATAGTCCATTGGGAAAATATTCGTTTAAAAAATCCACGCCTATGGCTATGATAGTCCATTGGGAAAATATTCGTTTAAAAAATCCACGCCTATGGCTATGATAGTCCATTGGGAAAATATTCGTTTAAAAAATCCACGCCTATGGCTATGATTCCTTGGGAAAATATTCGTTTAAAAAATCCACGCCTATTTTCCTTGGGAAAATATTCGTTTAAAAAATCCACGCCTATTTTCCTTGGGAAAATATTCGTTTAAAAAATCCACGCCTATTTTCCTTGGGAAAATATTCGTTTAAAAAATCCACGCCTATGGCTATGATAGTCCATTGGGAAAATATTCGTTTAAAAAATCCACGCCTATGGCTATGATAGTCCATTGGGAAAATATTCGTTTAAAAAATCCACGCCTATGGCTATGATAGTCCATTGGGAAAATATTCGTTTAAAAAATCCACGCCTATGGCTATGATAGTCCATTGGGAAAATATTCGTTTAAAAAATCCACGCCTATGGCTATGATAGTCCATTGGGAAAATATTCGTTTAAAAAATCCACGCCTATGGCTATGATAGTCCATTGGGAAAATATTCGTTTAAAAAAATCCACGCCTATGGCTATGATAGTCCATTGGGAAAATATTCGTTTAAAAAATCCACGCCTATGGCTATGATAGTCCATTGGGAAAATATTCGTTTAAAAAATCCACGCCTATGGCTATGATAGTCCATTGGGAAAATATTCGTTTAAAAAATCCACGCCTATGGCTATGATAGTCCATTGGGAAAATATTCGTTTAAAAAATCCACGCCTATGGCTATGATAGTCCATTGGGAAAATATTCGTTTAAAAAATCCACGCCTATGGCTATGATAGTCCATTGGGAAAATATTCGTTTAAAAAATCCACGCCTATGGCTATGATAGTCCATTGGGAAAATATTCTTTAAAAAAATCCACGCCTATGGCTATGATAGTCCTTTGGGAAAATATTCGTTTAAAAAATCCACGCCTATGGCTATGATAGTCCATTGGGAAAATATTCGTTTAAAAAATCCACGCCTATGGCTATGATAGTCCTTTGGGAAAATATTCGTTTA
>NW_026874011.1:0-15301 GCF_032173495.1 Musca vetustissima | reverse complement strand
GTGTAATAAGTATGATCTCATGGGCGAGGGGAAATGAAGGGAACTATTTTCAATATGGAAATTTACAAAAATTTATGCAAAACACATCACATGTTTGTCGGGGGAAAATGAGAGAACTTCGGTGAACTTTGCAAGAATATCAAACTCAGGATTTTCCATCTCTCGCACACACACTCAGTTGGTCTGTATTTTTTCATACAAATTCAAGAAACTTTTTTTTTTGATTCTCAAGGTCATCATCAAATTTTGCATTTGAAGGAGACAGAGGAAGGTGGATGGTTCCAAATATGTTCATTACATCACAGTTAGGAGAGGTTTTTTTGTTCACATGCCAACAAAAACGATGCAACAACAACACCAGTCACAACATTCCACGTGGTGCCATGCAAACTTTTTATACGTATGTCTTTCAACATATGCACACACACACACAACTACATACTTTGATATGTTTATCATAATGTTGTTGGTTTTGTTTCATCTTCCATTCCGTTTTGGGCTGATTCTTCTGATTATAAAAGTATTTGCCGGAAAACTCCCGAGTTCAGTGTCAGTGCCATTGAAAATAGCAACAACAAAAGAGAACACCGGTATATAAAACCCGGAAATGTTGACGCAGCATCAGACATTGCCGGAATGCAAATGCACCATCAAATTGTTGAAGGACACACTACAACTGTGTTACGGAAGTAATGGCAAAAAAAGTCTACAATCAGACCAAAAACACAGTTTGAATATTAATATTTATGTTTGGTATACAACCTATAGAACAAAGTTATAAAAAACTATTTGGCCATATAATATGGATTTAAAGATTACAATGCCAATAAACTTAGACCACAAAAAATCTTGAAAGCCGATGTAGTCTATAGGAATGGATAATTTTAAAAACAAATTTCTAGAACCTGGGACGTCAGTAAGCATAGAATTAAAAAAAAAAATGTTGTTGAAGGTCTAATATGCCAATAGGTAGGCATTTTTGAAGACTAATTTTTTTCTTGACCTAACAGATTTGTGAATACAATTTTTATAAATCATGAAATGGTTATAAGTATGAATTTTCAAAGAATATTTTTTACAAGTGCTGAAAAGGCTATAGGCATGGATTAAAAAAACTTCCAAGATCTGAAGAAGTTATAGTGATCAATTAAAAAAAAATATTTTCCTTAGACTTGAAAGGCCAATAAGAGTGAACATTTCCCCACAACCTAACAGTCAAAAACGCGTATTTTTTAGAATATTTTCCCAGGGCATGACCTAACGACCTAAAAATACAATAAGCGTGAATTTCTAAAAAGTGTTTCCCAGGACTGAAATGCGAATAGGCAGTTTTTTTTAAAGACATTTTTTTGGCTAACAGTTCTATAGGCTTGGTTTTTAAATACGATTTTCATAACCGTGAAAGCTTGGATTTTTAAAATAGTATTTTTCCATCTGGAAATATTGTATTTTTAAATACTCTTTTTCCAAGCCATGGAAGGGTTATAAGTACAAATACTTTTTCCAAGTCATTAAATGGTTATAGGCATGGATTTAAAAAAGTAATAATAAATTTCCAAGATCTGCGGATTTGTAAAAATTATTTTCCCAGTACTTAAGAGGCCAATAAAAGTGTATTTTTATAAAATACTACCTGAACGTTAAGCCCCTCCCAAATAAATGGTTTAATTATTAATCTCCTCTCAAATGTGAGTTTAAATCTTAAGCCCCGCTCAAAAATGTGGTTCCGCCCAAAGGCGCGGTTTAATTATTAAGCTTCTCCCAAAGTCGCCCCAAAAACATGATTTTATTCTTTAACTATACTCAAAGGCGAGGTGTAATTTTTAAGCTCCGCCCAAAGGCGTGGTTTTAGTCTTTGGATCCGCTTATAGGCGTGGTTTTATAAATTAGCTAGGCTTATATGCTTGGTTTAATTTATATGCTCCGCCGAAAGGTATGGTTTAATTCATATGCTCCGCCCGAAGGTGTGGTTTTAGTCTTTAGCTGGGCCCAAAGGCGTGGTTTTAGTCTTTAGCTTCGCCCAACGGTGTGGTTTTATTCTTTAGCTCCCCACCAAGGCTTGATTTTAGTCTTTGCATAAGCGTGGTTTCATTCAAAACTATGTTTAAAATTTTACCATAGATGTATTTTACTACAAAACTATGTTTAAGTTCCGCCCAAAGCGTGGTTTCATTGATTTCTATGGAATACAAAAACAAATTTTGCTGAAAATTAATTTTAAAATAGCATGCGAGCGGATTATCCGATTTGAGTCAAATTTTGTGCAACGAAATATTTAAATCAATAATGTAAATGAACAAAAATAGGGCTTATCGGTCCACTCCTTCTATTACGCCCTCCACAGAGGATCAATATTTTGAAAACTTGTAAATCTCTAATGAAGCGTAATATTTTTATCGTAATATATTATCTTATCGAGATCAATTCCAAACATGGTACCCAACGGTCCACTCCTTCTGGTACGCCCCACTCCCAAAGTTTAAAAATTTTGAAACTTTGTTAAAGCAATATCAAGCGGATGGACTTACCGATTCGATCTAATTACGAATATTTCAGCAAAACTCGAAAGACAATAAGTGTGCAATTTTTTTGAAAATATATTTTTATCAGAACCTTAATAGCTAAGAAGCTTGAATTTTCAAATAATATTTTCACAGGACCCAAAAGGTCAATAAAAGTATATTTTTAAAGAATATTTTCACATGAGCTAATAGGTGGCAACAAGGGTGAATTTTTGAAAGGTTTTTTCTAAGCCTATGTGTGAGTTTTTGACAATATTTTTTCAAGGATATTAAAAAAAATGCTAGCCTTTATAAGTGTCGATTTTTTAATAATAGTCTTTGAAGCTACCCTTTTAGCTTTCAAATATGACCATACATTACTATCTCCCATAATTACTATTTATTTATTCACCTAGATTATATTTCGATTACAGTCTGGATTTTTATCCATTATAGCAATCTCCAAAAACATTGATGTTGATGACACATTGATAAGAAAACAACAACCACGATATGAAGGACACAAGTAAATCCATATTAGATTTAGATGTACTAGTAGCAAACTACTCCTTGCGACATTAGCAATTCAAATAAGACAGTTTAGAAAGTTTTTTTTCTTTATCTTCATGTCCCAAAGATTAGTTTGATGTATTTGAGGTTTAATTAAATTGGGGAATTTTTTTTCTTCCACCAATATTTGGGTTAACAAGGGTATGAAGAGTTTCTTTTTGTTAAACTTTTATTGGTGACTATTTAAAAACCAATTTAAATTTTTTTCGTTGATTTGAAATATTGAGGGAGAGGGCGGCATTTTGGACTCCCTCTCTATGAGTTTTACCTTTCAAAAAACGTCTAAGGAAAAATCTGGCTCATGTTTCAGCTAGCGTTGTATTTTTTGCTGCTACCTTTGTTATTGTTTTCTTTAGAGCCCATTTAGTTTTTAGCCAGTTGTTTTTTTTCCTGTGAAGCACCCCAATGGCACGATGTCAATTTAATCCGAAATGACAATATTGAACCGTAATAACCCAAAATAACAAAACACACGCGGCGACCACAATTCTTAAACGATTGACGGTGGCGTTGTCGTCAAAGCACCACCACAACCACCAATGAAACCCTTGGAAATTTTTAAACTTGTAGAGAAAGCAAAGGGCCGGTAACCAGAGGGGAAACGGCACATTTGAGAAAATATTATTTTTACGAAACAATTTTAAATCCTTTTTTGTCATCCTTCTGTTTCGTCCTCCGGTTCCTGGTTTTCCAGGGGAGGCAAGGTACATGCTTATTCATTGCCACCCAAGTAAAAGTAAAGGTCTTTCGTTGGAATCTTGGGTGAAAATAAGGAAAACAACTAACATTTGTGCGCCGACACTACTTAAATAAGGTCACGTTCACAGTTTATAAAAGAAAAGCACAACAACAAACAAAAAAGGAGCAAACAAGGACTCCATAGAAAATTTTAGGAAAACAGAGTAAAAAAATGAGAAAGGAGTAAAGAAACAAGAAATCGTCACGAAAAACCCAAAAGCAACAATAAAACACAAGTGTGTACTCACTTTGTTGCAAGGAATGGGACATGAAAAAAATGCTTTAGGCTTCATTAATTTGGTTGCATTAAAAATACAACTAAAACAACAATATAGAATCCACTGCAAAATTTTGCCAAAAATGTGTAGAAAAATTAGGGCAGACTATGGTGGCCATTAGTGTTAGCCTTCACTGCCCCCTGAGCGTGAGTAAATGTCAGTGACAGTACAGAACCTAATACCCGGGGCCATCGTACCAAATGCATTCGTGCAGATGTTTATTGCACAAAATATGTCTTAGAAAAATATTTTTACAAATGTACTCTTAACCAGTGAGCGGAGCAGTATAGTCGGACGGGGCCGCTATTGTCCAGATTCCCTTCACCGTGGGTTGTGTTGTGATGTTCGGCTTTCATTTGTGGTCTATAGATCGACTCGATAAAAACTAAAAAATTAAGTTTTCGGTCCCCTTCATTCCAAAAATATTATCTGATAATCACAGAACATTATAGGCCTTGTCCTTGACCATAACTGGATCCTCATGAAACATTTCAAAGCGATCAGTCTATAGTTCCGCTCTTTAGAGTGATAATGGGTTACTAAATAATATACGAATACCGAGATACCTGTAAATATTTAGGTGTAACTCCCACATCCGAGCACATACAACAATATAATTGGTATTCATTTAAAGGTCAACCACTCCTCTTTTATATAATATAAACTTTTCGGGCCTATGTCCTTCAGGTGTAAAAATACACGCTATAGAATACAAATTTTGTCATTTTTCACACAAAAGTCAGGGTCCATTTGTCCCGCTAAATATTGACCGATCTTTATGAAAACAGGCATGATTATTCTTTGGCCTGATCCCCTTCTCCATGGAAAATTTCACGATGTTTGGGCCATTATTGCGGCCTCTGGAGCGACCAGAAAAACCGACAAAAATTTAGTATTTGGCCCATTTCATCCCCTAAATATTAATCGATCTTTCCCAAAAACAATAGGGATCTTCATTGGCCAGAACCCATCCTACATGCGAAATTTCGTGAAGATTGGTCCATAACTGTGGCCTGTATCGTGTTTACAAATTATAATGAACAGACGGACGGACGGACACACAAGTCTAGATCGACTCAGCTAGTCGGGATATGACGATCGGTATTCTTAAAGATGGGTCTAGGACCAATATTTCGCGGCGTTACAAACTTTTGGGACTGCACAAAGCTATAAAAATAAAGCTTAGAAAAATATTCTTTAAAAATCAATGCTCAAAATTCACGCATTTTGGTCCATCAGGTCTACGAAAAATATTCTTTGGTCCCTCACACCTAAAAAAAAAATATTTTTTAAAAATCCACGCCTTTTCATGTTTTCGAAAAATATTCCTTAAAAATCCACGCATATTCAGGAAAAATATTCATTAAAAATCAAGGCGCAAAATCCACGCTAACCCTCCAGGTTAAAAATATATTCCTTAAAAATCCAAAAAAAATATTCTTTGAAATTTAGGCTTTTGGTCATTCAGGTCTTAGAAATAATTTCTCTAAAAATCCATGTTTTTGGTCATTTTTTAAATCCAGGCTTATTGGTCCTTCAGACTTTACAAAAGATTTCTTTAAAAATCCACAGCTTTTGGTCGGTTAGGTTTTAGAGAAATACCCTTTACTTTGGAAAAATATTCTTTAAGAATTAACGTTAATAGCCTGACGGGACCCTTGGAAAATATTCTTTAACACTTTAACTTATTTGTTTTCGGCGGGAGAGCTCCCGAGTTTCCCTTTTTGAAAAATAAGAACGCGGACAAAATGTTCAAAGAAGAGGAAGTCTTCATTCTAAGAGTGAAATCGACTGGAAATATAAAATTTATTTTTCCTGATTTGTGTGTTCGTTTGTGTTTCGATGTTGTTGTACTGATCTGGTCATATAAGAAATTTACTTTATACAATAATAAAAGTAGTTTGATTTTTTAATATTTCACCAGACGTCAAAATGACCGATTTTAGGCCATATAGGTATAGCACATGTGAATACGGGGAATGAAAGAGGGGAGGAAGCAGCTACTGTGATTAATAAACTTAGTTCTATGTGGCACAAAAAGTCACCAAATTTTAAAAAGCTGTGACATAATATACACAATTGTTTTTGTACTTATAATTGAAAAACGGTTCAAATGACCGCTTTCGGCAATCTAGTGTTAAAATTCCACGGTAATTGCCTGGCCGGACCTTGGAAAAAAATTTTTAGAATCTGGAAAAAAATATTTATTAAAAACCAATTTAGAAAATTTTATTAAGAGTCCACTCTTATTGTCTAACTGGACCATAGAATAGTATACGTCAAAAATCCACTTCATATCCTGACTAGACCTTGGTAAAATATTCTTTAAACGTCTTCGCGTTTATATCCGAACTTGACTTGGAAATTTTTTCCTTAAAAATACACGCTTCTTGGAATTTTTCATTAAAAATCTACGCTTATTGGCCTATAGATTTTGAAAAAAATGTCGTTAAAAATCCACGCTTATTGGTCCTTTAAATTTTGAAAAAAAAATTCGTTAAAAATACACGCCTACTGGTCCCTTAGATTTTGAAAATTAAAAATCCACGCTTTTTGTCTTTCTGGACATTGAAAAAATATTCTTTAAAAATCTACACTTATAGCCGGTCTGGACATTAGAGGACATATTCCTTAAAAACCCTATGCATGTAGCTGACGGGTCCTTGGAAAATATTTTGTTAATAAAAACCACTGTCTTTATAGCCTTACTGGATCTTCGGAAATTATTTTTTAAAATCCAAGTTTTTTGCTTGTCTAAACCTTAGGAAAATATTAAAAAAATCACGCTTATAGCCTTATTGGATCCTTATAGACCTTTATAAATAATTTATTTATTCATCGTTCCCCTAATGTGAGGACTGACATAACTTATTACCAAAATATTTAGAGATGATTACAATAAACATAACGCTGGTCTATTGTTCGCGCCAAAATTAGTGTCAAAACTGACAACTGAAATGAAAGCCAATTTCAATTGCTCAAAGCCTGCAGCATTCAATGTAACGCCGCATGCAGCCATAATAAAATAGAAGACAATGCGCCAATTTAATGCTGCATCATGAACGAGGCAGGAGGCCGCCAGCCATGTTCTCGCTAGCCTCATAAGCTTAATTTACGAAAGCCACCTCTTCATCAAAAAACGACAACGATATGGAGGCCAAGAGAGCCAACACTCGTCTTCGTTTAAATTGCTGCTACTCAAATGGCAGGCGTCTGCAGCAAACTGAGGAGGAAGGGATAAAGTGGCAGGATAACAGAGAACAAAAAGGCAACGTTTGTTGCAAATCAAAACACACGTGCTACGACGAGCCAAAACAAAAACAACACAGAACAGCAAAAGCAACAAACAGTAAAATTGCAGAAGAAAAAAAAACGATTGTGGCTGATATATCAAAATAATGTTTGGATGTCTTTTTTCCCAGCTACTGCGTGCAGGGGAACGAGGGCGAACGCTCTGCTCGGCAAGCCAACACGTGCGTAATGCAAGCAAACAAACCGAATCGTAAAGCGCCCGACAGGAATGTTTACCCAGGACTAAGCCAAGCAACCAAATAATAAAAGGACTCACTGACTTTCAATTTGACTTTAAATGAAAAATGAAAACAATTCCTTTTTTAAATTTCACAAAATAAAAACAGCAACAACAACAATGGCATGACATACGCAAAAAAATATCCTTACAAGAGAAACACGTCGGAGTGGTGCTCGTCTTAGGTTATTGAAATTGAATGAATTGGCAGTTTATGGGAGGCTGTACAACCTCTAGCCCTAGGTCGGTCGCATAGCCGGTCGTTTAAATGGCTGAGAGTACATAAATTTCGAAAAGCCCAAACAACTGATGGTGGGTGTTTTTGTCTTTTTTTGTTTTGGTGAGGATACACACATTTTAAAACATTTTTCACTTTTAGAGCATGTGAACGAAGAAATGTGCGTGTGTGTGTGGTTTAGTGCTATTTTGTATATTTGCACACCGTCTTAACGTAAATCCTTAAAAAAATGAAATAATTTCTTCTCGATTTAAACGACTTTCAGCTGGAATTGTAGAAGTTAAGGGTGTTATGCTACCAAGTTCTTCCATGCGGATTGTTATTATTTTTTTTTTGTAGTTTGGCTTCGTCACACGCACGCACACACTCACAACAATAGGCTTCAAAATTAACTCACGTATTTTTCGGCAAATAAAACTCCATAGCCCTCCTCAGTCCGGTCGATTTAGTCTTTGCTTAGGGCAGTTTTTTCATTTCTTTGCACATACATACTTATTTTTCGTTAGGCACAGTCATTTCATATAACTCCAATGAATTGTGTCCTTTAAGGCAGTTACAGTATATTTGATTTATTTCATAATCTATTGATAGTCATAAAAAAAGTTTAAAGATTTCCTTTTTGTTTTAAAGTATTTTAAATATTTTTCGAAACAACTCAGTTTTTAGGCGAATCTATTTTAAAGTGTAGTTTTTTGAAAACTCCTTCAAGAGAGTTTTGTAATGAATATTTTGTCAATGTGGACCCTTGAAGGAAACATGCCAGCATATTTTAAGATTGTTTTTCAAAGTTTGCAGACAGTATATTTTTTTGCCCTATAACCCTATATTTTTTATGAATATTTTCTCAAGTCCTGATTAGGCTTTTATAGTGAAAATAAAAATATTAGAAGTCCAAAATAGTCTATAGGCATTGATTTTAAATAATATTTTTTCAAGATCTACAAGAGCGATCTTAAAAAAAAAAGTTTTCAATACCTAAAGGCTTAGAATTGTTACAGTCGTTAATTTCTACAAAATACGTTCAATGGCTATAAAAAAAGATATATCTAATATACAATATACACTGTCAAAATATTTTAAATACTCACCAGAATAACCGTTTAGTTATATATTTTGAAATCATTTATTTTAAAGCTACATGTTATAACTTCCGTTAAATTAAATAAAGAGGAAAATAAAATACGTGAAAATACAGAAAAACGAAAACAAAGCAAAGTTCAATATCTCATTCTTCTTAATTCATATCCACCACTTTTTTCCATAACTGGATATCTGCTTGGCTAAATGAAAACCAAAATCTTAACAAAAAAATCATATATTCATTTATATCATTTAAACACACACATATACCCATGTATATTTTTATCAGGATTGTTGAACGTGCTAGTGTGTGTTTGAGGTTCTATGCCACACATTCTCAAGCACATCCAACAGTAAATAACCCAAAATTACATCAAAATATAGAGAAAAACGTATTGATGATGGTCGGAAGGGGGATGAGGAAATGTATCCTTTCAAGTTGATTTGATCACGTACTATAGGAAAATCGGGTTGGAAAAAAATATCGAAGTAGTACAACAACTGCCGTGGAATTAACTAAAGCCAGCCGGCAATGGAATAGAGTAAAAGAACGAGAATTTAAGAAGAAATGAAAAAGGAAGGGAATTCTGGTATTTTTCTGGCAAGCTTTTAGTTAAATCAAATGTTTATAAATGAATAAATATGAAAACAAATTGAAATACAGCATCCGCTGAAAGAAATTTTAAGCGTGTACAAAATACTGACAAAAGTTGGATGATCCTCTGACTTTTCCTAATATTTTTTTTTTCAATATATAAAAACAAACATACATTCCAAATTTATCGCACTTGGCAAAACTTCCGGTTCTTAAAAAATATTCTATAAATCTGCATGCGATGGTATAAGAAAAATGTTCTCTAAAAATTTGCTGCTTGGCGGTGGTGGTCCTTAAAAAATATTCAGGTCTTAGGTTTTAGGTGATAGTCCTTGCAAAAATATTCTTTAATAATACACGGTTGTAGCTCAGATGGTCCTTGAAATGGAATTTTTAAAAATCAGCCGTTATGGTTGTGTTGGTCATATATAAAATATACTTTGGAAAACCATGCAATGGTTCTTGAAAAATATATGTATAACCAGTGAGCGGAGCAGTATAGTCGGACGGGGACGACCATACGATACCCTACACAACTACGACGGAGTTCTAACTTTCTAAAGAAGTTTATTCCGAGCCTGGGAAATATTTCGTGACATTTGCACCCTCTTGTCCGATTAGAGGTCACCAGCACATCTTCCATACACTCCGAATATTACTAATATTCAGTACAGCCCTTCTTATTACTTGTCCAGATTGACTTCAGCGTGGGTTGTATGGTGATGATCGGCTTATAACTGTGGCCTATATATCGATTCCAAAAAATGCAAAAATTAAGTTTTCCACTTCATCCCAAAATTATTATCTGATCATCACCGAAAATTACAAGCGCTGTCCTTGACCATAACTGGAAACCCATGGAAAATTTCAAATCGATCAGCGTTATATTTCCGCCCTCTAGTGTGGTAAGGGTTACCACACTATCTGAATACGTAAGCACCTGTAAATATTTAAGTGTAACTTCCACATCCGAGAACATATGACAATATAATTGGTATCAATTTAAAGGTCAGCCACTCCTCTTGAATATACTATCAACTTCCAAATGTAATTTTTTACACAAAAGTCAAGGCCCATTTGTCCCGCTAAATATAGGCCGATCTTTCTCAAAACAGGCATGTTTATTCTTTCGCCCGATCCCCTTCTTCATGTAAAATTTCAGGTTGTTCGGGCCATATTTGCGGCCTCTGGAGCGACCAGAAACACCGACAAAAATTAAGTATTTGGTCCATTTCATCCCCTAAATATTAACCGATCTTTACCAAAAACAATAGGGGTCTTCATTGGCCAGAACCCATCCTACATGCACAATTTCGTGAAGATTGGTCCATAACTGTGGCCTGTATAGTGTTTACAAATTATAATGGACAGACGGACGGACGGACACACATGTCTAGATCGACACAGCTAGTCAAGATATGACGATCGGTATACTTAAAAGTGGGTCTAGGACCAATATTTCACGGCGTTACAAACTCTTGGGGCTGCACAAAGCTATAATACCCTGACGACATAAAAATATGCCCATATGGTGCTGTCGGTCTTTGAGAAAAAAAATCCTTAAAAATCCAGTCTTAAGGAGTGGATAGACCTTTAAGAGTGTTCGACTACAAATGTTGGCTGTAACTTTAAGAAAATGTGTTAAATCAAGTTTTTAGATCTACCTATAATATTATTTGTTCGCCAGATACTGTAACCAAACACACACACACTCATACACTTACTATCAAATCTACTACCATATACGATATCATCGAAATAAATACAATATTTTCTTAAATTTATTAAAACTGGCTATGAAAACAAAATAATAAATTAATAAATAAAACAATTCCCAAAATAAGATTGGAATTCGAATTAAAACGTCACCACTGGATCGATGTCTATGAAATCTCTGTAGGTTTTAGGTTTCACATTTTTCTGTCGTGGTCGTTAGGACATTTAGAAAACGGGTTACCATGGTTAACTTAATTGCTAAGCATTCAACATTTTTGTAGGTAATTTAATTTAAACGGTGCGTTCCATCACAGTCCAACCTTGTTAGGGGGTGGGCCATAAATTGCGGCCAAAACAAAATCGGGTCGCATCAAATGCAAATGCCGCAGTTAACTCGTCCATTGTCCTGCCGCTCATTTATTTCTGCCATTTGACTTTGGCCAAACATTAATTTGTTAACAATATTGTTCACGGTTTTCATTTGCCGTTAAAATAAAGTTGTTTTCAAGTTGTTCATCGTGTTTTTTCTGTTTTTCGTTTCGTTTCAATTCTCGTTTTAATTTTCGCGTCTCATTAACCCTTTGAACTTCGAACCCTTTTTTGTTTTGTTATGGGGGAAAATTAACTTTTCTGTTTTTTTTTTTGCATTCCATTCTCTGTCTTTCGGGGTTTTCACGTTTATTTGATGACAACGTTTTGAATGGAAGGCGTTAAGTCATGGAGTTATTTTCAGGGAATTTCTTTCGTTTGATGTCTCTATTTTGAGGAGGCTTTAATTGGAAGGAATTTAAGTAATATAAGTATTTTCGGGGCCAACTTAGTTCATACTCTAAATTATTTTTTGTGGAAATTTTGTGATCCTGTCGGAACCCTTATTTTAAATTAGTTGAAAAGGATCTCCAATTTTTTTGCGAAAAAATTGAACGCCTATATTATTTACTTTTCAATTGATGTTGATTTCTAAAATTATGAATATCGCTGGATACAACGGTATCTTCCTGGTGCCCTTTTTATACGTGATGAAATCAACATGAAAGGATACACTTCCTGCCGCCCTTTCGTTATGCCATCATCAAAATGTTCTTCTCTATATTTTGATGTTATTTTGGGTTATTTAATATTGAATGTGTTTGAGAATGTGTGTCATAGAACCACACACTAGCACGTTCAACATTCATGATAATATTTACATGTATATATGTGTGTGTAAACGATATAAATGTATGTATATTTTTTGTTAAGATTTTAGGGAAAAAATTGGTGGATATGATTCAGAAGAATTAGATATTAGACATTTGTTTTTCATAACTTGTTTACGGATTTGCCTTTTTCCCAATTGAACGGAAGTTATAGCACTGACCAATTGATTGTGTAAACACTACTTTGAAGAAATATATTTTTTAAAATTCACGCCATATCAAATATTCATTACAAACCCGCCTTTGTGTGCTAATATATTAAACTTTCAAATAATCCCTATAAAACTACCACGGAACATTAATTTTCTGTGAATGTGTATTCCGGTCCTGGGCAATATTTCAACAGCATATTTTGCGAATCTTACTAATATTCAATACAGCCCTTCTAATTACTTGTCCAGATTCCCTTCACCGTGGGTTGTCTTGTTATTTTTGGCTTGCGGCCTAAAGATCGACTCGAAAAAACACAAAACACAAAATTGAATTTTTGGTCCAGTTCATCCCAAAATTATTATCTGATCATCACCGAAAATTATAGGCGTTGTCCTTGACCATAACTGGAACCTCAGGGAAAATTTCTAAGCGATCAGCGCTATATTTCGGCCCTCTATTGTGGTAATGGGTTTATAAATAATATCGGAATACATAGGCAACTGTAAATATTTTGGTGTAACTCCCACATCCGAGTACATACAGTCATTTAATTGGTATCAATTTAAAGGCAAGCACTCCTCTTGGATATACTGTCAACGTTCTATGTCCTTCAGAAGTAAATATATACGCTCCAGAATAGAAATTTTGTCATTTTTCTCACAAAAGTCAAGGTCCATTTAATACGCTAAATGTTGACCGATCCTTACCAAAACAAACATGCTTAATCTTTGGCCCGATCCCCTTCTCCATGTAAAATTTCTCAATGTTTGGGCCATAACTGAGGCCTGCAGCGACCAGAAAAACCGACAAAAATTATGTACTTTGTCCATTTCATCCCCTAAATATTAACAGATCTTCACCAAAAACAATAGGAGTATTCATTGGCCAAACCCTACATACATGCAAAATTTCGGAAAAGAATGGTCCATAACTGTGGCTGTGGACAGACGGACGGACACGGTATACATAAAGGTGAGCCTAGGACCAATATTTCGCTACGTTACAAACTCTAGGGGCTACTCAAAGCTATAATACCCTAACAACATAGTCGTGTAGGGTTTAAAAATATAACTTTACTTATATAGCCTATCTGAGCATGAAAATAACTTTTAAAATGAACCTTTTTATTTCTATTTCTAGATGAGGACCCAGAAATTCGTCTTTAAAAATCCATATCTATAGACCATTTGGTTGCTTTAGGAATTTGTTTAAATAAGCCTTAAAAACAATCTTCAAAGTGGAAGGCTTGCAGTTTTTTCCATTTGAAGTTTGTTTTATTTATTTCTCCTATTTATTTTTTGTATTTTAATTAAATTCAGCAACATTTTGTTTTCATTTTCAAGTTTGAACTTCGATTCTTAATTAATGTTGGTGTCATATTAACGTTTTTTTTTTAATTCTGTAATTTAAAAAAAAAAAAAAAAAACATTCGACTGTGGTTATGACCATGCCATCTGCAATGCTGTCTTTTACACAAACCACAAACGAACGACAAAAATCACAGCTCTCACATCTAAGATATTTATCTAAATAATTGCTTTAACAATGTAACGCATCATTGAGAAAGGCCGAACTGACAATCTGTCAAAAATACGAAAAGTTTTCCTTTTGATAAAGGCTGACACCCTCAGAGTGAGAATGACAGAAAATGATGCGAACGAAAAATGGTGAAAATGACAACACGATATATATGAAACGTACCGGAGCTGATGCTGTCCGAATTGGAATTGTGGTGATGATGAGTGAAATGACAAAACCAACTGCATTGTCAAAGTGTCACATCCCCAGTGATCTGAAAAGGAAAAAAATAAAAAAGAATACCACTGACAGTTCCATTACCAAAGAAGTTATATAGGCCCGAAGAAGAACCTCCACAAAAAGGTTACTTTGTGAAAACGTCAAGTCAAGCCAGGCAATGATTTTAGTTGTTTAATTACCGTCTGGCAGAAGAAAATATTATATTAAAGATCCACGTTTAAAAAATATCATTGCAAAAATATTATTTTAAAAATACATGGAAGACCTTAAAAAGGATAATTTTTTAAAATCAACGATGTGGAGGACTTTAAAAAATATTATGTTAAAAATTCACACTTATGGAGGTAACTGAACAAATATTTTAGAAATCGACGCTTATAAAGGACTTTGAAAAAATATTGTTTAAAAACACGCATATAGATGTCCTTAAATAATATCATAAAAATTCACGATTCATGAGGTCCTTGAAAAAAAAAATGTTATTTTCTTGGCCACAATAAACTACATACATAACAGCTCATAACATTATAAAAATCACTTTAACTCGTGTTGTGGTTAGATTGCGTTTTCCGCAAAAATAGAACTTGAAAACTTTAAACTCCATTGTGGAAGTGGGAGTGAGACCCAATCCAGCACAACAAAATGAAACAGCACCTGTTTTTTATTGATTTGACTTGAAATCCCATAGCTCACAACTACACACACACATTTATTGTATTATATTGAGCCCTCCTAATTCGAAAGTAACAAAGCTAATATTTTGCCTTTACCCTGTACCGCATCCCTTTTAATATGAAAAGGTAAAAATTTGCCTGCCATAAGCTTAAGCAATTAACCGCATATGTGCGCCATTGGAGGTTATTTCGTTGTGGTTTTCACGCGTTTTACTTTTAACAAGGCCGTCATACAGCTAAGCCGCCACCTACTCTTCCTTACCACAAAATAG